>NW_012151319.1:1038771-1050174 GCF_000956105.1 Propithecus coquereli | reverse complement strand
CCTCCTCCCTCCTCCCCCCCTCCTCCCGCCGCCCTCCCCGTGGTACAGATGATTAGGTTACGTGTGTTGCCCTTGGTAGTCAGTAAACTTTTTCACAGTTAGGGGAAATGAGGACATTATCGTGTGCATGTGCACATTTATACTTATGTATGCGTGTGCTGCTGGTACAAGGTAGCTGCCCTTTACTGAAAAGAACTGACCCTTTTATTTTGGTGAGGGAGTTTAAAATGCCCTTTCTTTCATAAAGGGATGGTAGTTTTTTGGTGGTTTATGTTTTGTAGAATGTCTGTTTGTGGCAAAATAAAAAGATAGCAATCCTGTGTTGATCCCCAAACTACATTTTTGAAATTGTAATGGTTTGTGAAATAAAAAATCTAGGAACCCGTTATACCTAATGTCAGAGCAGCATTAAAGTATAAACAACTGAAGCAATAAATCATTAACCATTATTGTCTGTTCTCTAGAATTTTGATTAATCTCATTTTTGGAATGATGTAGCATCCATGGTAGTTACCTGTTGCTTTTATACATAATGACCTATGATCATTCCCATTCATCAATATCTCCCTACCTCCATCTCCTTGATGAGACCCGCCTAAAATCATTAGCTTCCTATAATGACAGTCTAGGAGTTTGTGACTTGGAGCTTTCATTCTAAATTAGACTTTAATGAGACCATCATGGCACTGTTGGTAAGTTTTAGTTGACCAAAATTGGTGATCTGCCTCTGTACCCCTCATAACCAGTAACCAGTGGGATATGATTCTTATTGGCATGAAAGAAAAAAGAACCATTAGCATCTAAAATTGAGCTCTAGTAATATAGTTTCTTGCCTATAAGAACCATAGGGTTAATTTCTGTTTCCCCAGCTGTAAAACTCATATAACGTACTTGGTTTGAGTGCAAATTTTGAAGGTTTCGTAAAATGAGACCTAAATGGCATATATCGAGCCACTTTAAATTGAAGAATTTTTAAATAGTATTTATTTATGAAACTATTCTTTAAATTTGAGTATTCTATTAAAAGATTGAAAGCACTTTGCAAACTATAAATTCTTATATAAATTCTTAAGAGCTTGTTTTCTAGCACTCCCAACAGATTAAAGCCCTTTTTAAAGAATGTTAGATTAAATAATGAATCAGAGTACGACAACTAATACATAAATTAGCCAGGCCTCCTCTCAGTCTTGAAACCAATCCAAACATTTGTTTATAAGGCCTAGCTTCCTTTTGTGAAACACTAACTCATGAAACAGTGAACTTCTTACTTAAATAAGCAGTGACCTTATATAAAATAGTAGAATTGTGCAAATGCCTAAAACTAATAAATTGATTAGCTCCTATTCCTGGCATTACCAACCCACCTCCATATTTTTTTCTTGATATCAGGTTTTGTCTTGAATGGAAGTACTGTAAATGTAAAAAGGGAATATACCTAAAATACTTTGCAAGTGCCCCCAGGTTAGAGTGGTGCTTTCAGTTTACAATGATAAACTATTTTTCCAACTTAGTGATATGTGATTTAAATTTTTAATTTATTTGTTATATATGATAGTATATAGAATCTTATTTACAAGAGCCATAATTAATTTTAAACTAGCTGATTGGTCTTAGAAATAAAGTTGCTAATTTTTATCCTATAGATCACAAAGGGGAACTTCCTCGAGGTTGGAACTGGGTTGATGTTGTAAAGGTATGTAATATTTATATTTCAGTCTTTAAAATTGTTATAATTATTACCATCAAATAATGAAATTTGTATTTTCTGCTTCCCCCCTCACAACCTTTGGAATTTCCTGGGATGTCTGTTACCTTTTTTACATTCAGCATGTAAGTATTTTTTAAATGTCCTTAATATTCTTCTCTTTTAGGCTTTCTTTTTTTAAAAATAATGAAAAATCTACAGAAGTTATAACTACCATATAGTATGACTCTTTATGTAAGTACATCTTAAGAATGCACACGCTTAAATATGGCTCTAAGTTATCGATAATATGGAAACTGAAAAAACCAGGCATAGAAAGGAATGCTTTAATTTCTTAAAAGTTTTTGTGGTTTTTTTGTTTTGTTTTAGGACAGATCTTAAATGTAGTTTTCCATTCTTGCCAAAAAAGATTTTCCATTTTGGTTTAAAATTGTTTACTTTCCATTTGGGATTTTTTTGCTTACTTCTCTCACATTTTTCTTGCATTAGGTGTAGTTTCAAAACTGATGAATAACACAGTAAATTCTCTTTGTAGGACTTCATGAAATAAGTTTTGTGTGCCAGTTAGTGCCACAACTGCTATGAGAAGTGTTTATTAATAACGTGATCCAAGGGTAGTTAAAGATTAGGATCTTAATGGGGACCCACAAATACGGGCAATTAATAGAGTATTCTGAAAGTTTATTTTAAAGTCAGCTGTTTGGTCCATGGAATGCATTTTCTTTTTTTTTTTTTTTTTTTTTGAGACAGAGTCTCACTCTGTTGCCTGGGCTAGAGTGCCATGGCATCAGCCTAGCTCACAGTAACCTCAAACTCCTGGGCTCAAGCAATCCTCCTGCCTCAGCCTCCCAGGTAGCTGGGACTACAGGCACATGCCACCATGCCCAGCTAATTTTTTCTATTTTTTTTAGTTGTTTGGCCAATTTCTTTCTATTTTTAGTAGAGACAGGGGTCTCACTCTTGCCCAGGCTGGTCTCGAACTCCTGAACTCAATCAATCCGCCCGCCTCAGCCTCCCAGAGTGCTAGGATTACAGGCGTGAGCCACCACGCCCGGCGGAATGCATTTTCTATAGAAACTCTTTAATCTTTGTGCCTCTAGAATCTAGTACAAAAATATTACCTGAGATTAGGGAGCCATGAGGTGCAGTTGGAATAAAGAAACACAGTTTTTCTTCCTTCCTGGGTAGGAGGCTGAGCCTGTACAAGATGTCTGTATGAGTGGAACTTCTCTGGCATTCTCACGTTTACCTGGCCCTCTCTGCTGATGCTTGATGGAAACTTGGTGTGTCCTAGGTGTGCCTGCATGCAGCCTACCAGCTAAATCCCTTCCCTCCCAAAAGTGCTTTGTGCTCTAAGATGAGCTAAGTTTTCTCTGTCAGAGTGTGACTTCTGTGGCACAGCAGCTCTCAGCTGAGAGTGAGAAGAAAATAATCGGATTTATGTAAAGGTGGTGACAGTGCTCCTCCTTCCCTAGTTCCAGAAGTTTTTGTTTGTTCTTAAGAGAGCCCTGGTTTTTTTTGTTTTTTTGATCTGTCTCGCTACATCACCTGGGCTAGAGTGAGGTGGCATCAGCCTAGCTCACAGCAACCTCAAACTCCTGGGCTCAGGTGATCCTCCTGCCTCAGCCTCCCGAGTAGTTGGGACTACAGGTGTGAGCCACCAGGCCCGGCCTGAGTCCCTGTTGATATAAATAGAATTCCAAGCTGCCAAAAAAAAAAAGGCAAATTTAAAAAATGCAGTATTCTTGGGAGATGTGATAAAGTATTAAAGGAGGTTTTCACCTGGACATAGTTTGGTCTCAGAATTCGTTACCCTAAGCCAGTGGTTTCCAAGTGTGGTCTTTGGACCCCTGTGAGGTCCCTGAGCATCATAATACTAAGAAATTGTTTGCCTTTTTTATTCATTTTCTCGTGAATTTTTTCTGACATTTTCCAGAGACTGCATGATGTGTGATGATGCCATAATTCATACTCTATTAAAACACAAAGAGAATGTGTGTTTGTACATTCTCGTGTTTTCCAGAATTTTCTAAGTTAGTAGGTTTAGGATCTAAGTATGTGCATTATTAACCCAGACTGTACTTCTGCTGTGCTCTTGTTAGCTGTCTTCCATTATACCTGCCTTACTGTAGAAGCAGATTCGTGAAAACCCAGCTGTCTTCTACTGAGCTAGATAATAAAGAGATTTGCAAAAATGTAGACCAGCACCACTGTTCTCATTGTTTCATTTTAGAAAATAGTTATTTTTCCTTAAAAAATAAAATTGTGTTATCATATAGTGGGTGTATTGCTATTTTTACATAAATTTCTCAGTTTTAATTTCTAATGTAGTAGTTAAAACTCACATAAAAAAATTAAAACGGGCCGGGCGCGGTGGCTCACGTCTGTAATCCTAGCACTCTGGGAGGCCGAGGCAGGCGGATTATTTGAGCTCAGGAGTTCGAAACCAGCCTGAGCAAGAGTGAGACCCCATCTCTACTAAAAATAGAAAGAAATTAATTGGACAACTAAAAATATATAGAAAAAATTAGCCGGGCATGGTAGTGCATGCCTGTAGTCCCAGCTACTTGGGAGGCTGAGGCAGGAGGATCGCTTGAGCCCAGGAGTTTGAGGTTGCTGTGAGCTAGGCTGACACCATGGCACTCTAGCCCAGGCAACAGAGTGAGACTCTGTCTCAAAAAAAAAAAAAATTAAAACGTTCTTAGGATCCTCATTTTTTAATAGTGTAAAGAGGTCCTTGGGCCGAAGTGCTTGAAAACCACTACCCGTAGTAGTTTCTGCTTTTCACAGCTTTGCATATTCTCTGAAATTTATTGGGTGCAGTGGGGTTTCTCAGTGGCTGGGGCACTATTTTGATCAGAATCGCCTTTGCATTGTTTGAGACCTTTATCCACACTCCTCCTCCACCCCCCATTTGCCAACTCCTGCCAAAGATTTTACGTAGAAAAAAATTGTAATTTAATATTTTTATCATATTTTTAAAATTATAAGAACTTGATATCTGGTTAAGATGGTAAATCTTATGTTAAATATTTTTTACCACAATTTTAAAATTTTTTAAAAACATTTATTGTCTGTCATAGAAAACAAAAAAAATAGAAGAATGTCATTCATTTTATAAATGGCATCTTTAATTTGTATATTCTTGGTTCCAGTTTATTTCTTTGAAAATTTCAAGGATTTTTTCCCCCTTGGTTATATTTTTGTTGAGTTCATATTTTTAAACCTGTTTGAAATAGCTGAGCCTGAATTTGAAAAGTAGCTACATGTGATAAAAGCTATAGCTGGATGGTTTAAGTTATTTCATCTTTGTTGCCTATTGTTTAATTTTGATACTGAATGGAAATAATGAGTCAAATAATATGATCACTTACACTTGTTGAGTATTTCTTTTCTCTTTTTTTGTAGTTAAGCAAAACTGGCTCTAAAGATGATGAATAGTGCTTGGAATTTGAGACAAGGAAAGAACATTCTTTTAAAAGTAAACTGGGTTCACAGTCTTTCATTACTGTTTTATGGTATTGAGGTGGCTTTTTATAAAATAATTTTTTGTATGTTTCTTACATTAAAAATGTGAGCTGAAAGTTCATGAAGAGATCTGGTTGTATTAAATTATTTTCACAAACTTGCCTTAATAAAAGGTGAAAATGTTACTGTTTAGTATACTTTATGAAGCCTATTGAGCTTTAAAAGTGGATAAATATGGGGAAAAATAATCAGTGTTAATTTATATGATCTTAACTCTAGCGGATGTGATTTTTTTAAAGGAGTATGAAGCCCTTTTCAAATTGTCACCCCAGTGGAGTTGAATACTGACTCAACAGTTATTCCATAGCATGATCCGTTTTAATAGGCTTCTCATGTTAAGTAAAGTCTTCATCTCTTCTTTCGCTTAATTACTGGGAACCGTAAATTGCTTCAGAGAAATTTAAATACCAATATTTGAACTTTATACATGATACTCTTTGTAGTTCCTTTTTATTTTTCAAGAGTGAACTGCTTCCCTTAAATAAATTGATACCTATTGATACTTTTCTCTTGATTTGGGTCAAGATGTTTGATGATGAGAGCTTTCAATGGTATGTGAAATAGGAGAATATAAAATCTGCCAAATACTTTAGAAAGCATTTGATTAAGGAGTGCTCGCTCTTATTTACATTTCCCTTTGATGCATACACCAGGATGGAAGTGAAAGATGCCTTAATATTTAATTTTTATATTGTTGGAAACAATGATTTTAATAAATTCCTGTTTATCTGCTACTGTGTGTTTTTAGTTGTTGGATAACTGAGGTCTTTTAAATGGTTCAACAGAAAACCACATCTCAAGTCTTATTTCTTTTTGGAGTGTCTTTTCAAGTGTGAAAATATTTCTCAATCTAAGCATCTTTTTAATAATGTACATGGAAGTCTTCCAAATGCTGGACTGTTACAATGCTTGATTTTTTAATCATTAATAGAAGAAACTGTTGGTATAGTTTTACCAAGAAAAGTTACTGATGTTTATGGTTTACAGGGATTTTGTATGTGCTCCCCAGCTTTAAGAACACTTAGAACTACTGCTGTATCTGGAAGGGTAGATTGTTAGTTCCTCAAGGTATACCTGTGCAGCTTTGGGTCTGAGTTTTTAAAGAATAATTAACTTTTAAAGAAGTTATCTTAGCATAAGAGCAGTTTGAGTTGTATCCATGATTTTTACTGGTTAACTTTGGCTTTGATTAAATTGTTTGAATTATAAAGTCTAAGTATAATTACAGTGAAGGAGTTTAATCTCATTTCAAAAACCTGAATCATTTTATTTTTTGAATTAATTTAGAGCAAAATATGTTAAAATCAGGACCACTGGAATATACCAACTTACGTTACCGGATTGTGTATGTGTAGTTTTTATTGTTGTGTTGATTTGTCTGCTTATTTTTCTAAGAAACGTCTGCTAGTGGAAGAAAATGTTTTGCTCTGAAGATTGTGAAATTGTTCAGGCTTATCTTGGCTCATGGATTACAAAGAATAATGCTAGTTATATGCCAATGAACTATTTTTACTCTTTTTATATGAAATGTACGAATTTCTAGGGGTGACGGTGGGAGTGGTGCCTCTAATTACCTTATATAAAACACTTGAACAGTCTCATCGATATTGCCATCACTGTTTAATACTCTCAGTATATTTTCTCAACATCTGTTTACTTAAAATTGTGTAGAGTGACATAATTAATAAGCAATAAAGTCTGAATTACACACAGTGATTTTTCTGCACATTTTATTTCAAATCACTTCAGAGACAGTTGTTGATTGTATAAATCTGCATACCCTTCTACGGTGCGAGCTGTACCCTTCTACTAGAAACTATTCAAAATGTTGGATTAAAAAATGTTTTTCAGGCAAGCTCACAAAAAGGTAAGGAATACCCAGAGTCTCAAAAATCAGATCACAGTTGGAACTTGCAGGTTATGGGCAGCTTTAGTTTTCACAACTTCAAAGGCCCAGAGATAAGAGGTGAAGTCCAAGATCAGCCCAGAGTAGAGAGTCTGTCTGTCTGTCTGTCTTTGTCTCTCACACCCACACACACCCATGCACCCTGAGCATATGTGCGGCTGAGACCCATCTCCCAGTGGTGGCGCTGAGTAAAAGTTCCTGTCTTGAACTTTGGTTTTGGATGGAGGAGCAAAATACAAGTATGCATATGTGTGTGTATACACACACTCTCCTGACAATTTGTATACCCACAAGTTACCTCACACTTGGATTTCAGCCCAAATCCCTTAATTACCCCTATGGGTAACTAAGAAAACAGAAAACCCTAAGGTAATATTTTAGTTTAAATTATTTGGTACCCATAGTACCAACTGGGTAGGGTCTCTAGGCAACTGTTAGGAACAATCACAAATCTGCTCTGGAAGAACCCATCTTCAGCCCATACCTACAAAAAAGTCCCACCTGCAGAGTTCATGGAATGTGCACCCACAGTCAAAAATCCTACAGTACACAAGCAAGGCATGAGCACCTGCCAGGAAAAAACCTTAGGGGAATAAGAGCCATGAGGATTTATGGATATTACACAGACTTCTGTATTTTAAATAAATAAAAGGAAATTGAGTAAGTAATAAGAAACTATTAAAAATCATCAAGTAGGTTTGAAAAAAAATAAAACTCAAAATGAAAAATACAATAATTGAAATTAAGGTTAGAGGTGAAGACAAGTATTACTTGCAGTGTACTTTGGCAAATCTGAAGTGCATAAATATCCTGTGGAAATAAATCAGTACTAAACCTACATTTTCTATTTTCTCTCTTTGATTGTGGCATTAGAATCTCAGTCATCCAACATCATTTCTTCACAGGCCAAAACATTTTAGATTAGTTGTTCAACACCTAACCCTAGACCTTGTTTTGTTTTACAGATGGGGTCTTGGCTGTGTTGCCTAGGCTGGAGTGGAGTGGTATAATCATAGCTCACTGCAGCCTCCAACTCCTGGGCTCAAGCGATCCTCCTGTCTTTCCTCCCAGGTAGCTGGGACTACATGCGCACACCAGCCCGTCTGGCTAGCATCGTGTTTCAAAAGAGAACAGTTAGGAGGATTTGGACAGTGTTTCCAGAGGGCTGTCTGTGGTAGCTTTAAAAATATTAAATGTAAAAATCATGCTATGTAATAACAGAGACTTTTTTTTTTACCAATGAACATTCCAGAATAAAAACAGAACAAGAGGAATTATCCAACAATTTATGATTCAGAATTTCAGTGTTTTCAATTATGTGATAAAATGATAAGGAAGTGAAGTGTGATCTAGAGTGTGTTTTAAATTTGTGATCCATTAGTGAGGAAATGAGGGCCTTTACTAGCTTTCTTAATGGAATGGGAGAGAATAGAATTGAACGGAAGATACCAGTGTGCACTACGTGTTGTTAGAGTATTTTTGTTTCTTGTGAAAACTTGTTTTTTGGGTGTTTAGGTATAAGTACTGAGTCACTATAAAATTTATGGAAGTGAGCCATGGTGAAAAAAGTTTGAAAGCCACTGATCAGAGCATACAAAAGATGGAACTGTTTTATGAAGACTTCATTTTTAAAAACATGAAATGTGCCTTTCAAAGTCCTAAGGACTTTTATCATTGGTTTTGCATTATTCCTAAAGACCAGTTAAGTCAAGCTACATTGCACAGCATAAGGAGGTGAACAGTGGTTTGATTCAGAGCGGGATCTTTAATGACTTTGTAAATTTGTAATAATGAAAACTCTTACATGATAATTTTTTCTTAGGTGAAAAGCTGAGAACATTTTAAGAGGCAATGCCCTGAATAAATAAATAATTTTAATAATTTAATAATAAATAAATAATTTTATAATTTCTCACCAATGAGAACCAAAAATTTAAAAATTAATTCAGTTTTCTCACGATTTCTAGAGGAATAATCATTTGCTTGCTAAGTTTCCTGTATAAGTCTAGTTTGTGAACTGTAATAACAGGTCAGTGGTGGTGATGAAGTAGGCAGGAAACATTCCCACCTCTGTGCATTTCCCGTTCATTACTGCTGGCCTCTGGGAAGTTTTAAGTGACCTTGCATGTTGCGTTGCAGCTTCTGGAGCTCTATGTGTCCTTTCCTGTGCCATCTACAAATATTTGGCCTTTTGGGAAACTATTTTTGATATTTCAAGTAACAAACTGTCATCTTTATGCTCAATTCTTTCTCCTTTTACTAATAAAAGAGAATGCAAGGCTGAGCACGGTGGCTCATGCCTGTAATCCTAGCACTTTGGGAGGCCGGAGGCGGGAGGGTCGCTTGAGGCCAGGAATTCGAGACCAGCCTGAGCAAGAGCAAGACCCCTACTCTCCCCACCTCTACAAAAAATGGAAATTAGCCAGGTAGGGTGGTGAGCAGGAGGATTTCTTGAGCCCAGGAGTTTGAGATTTCATTGAGCTATGATGATGCCACTGCGCCGTAGCCTGGGCGACAGAACAAGACCCTGTCTCAGAAAAAAAAGAAAGAATGCAATTTAGAAAAGGAGAAAACTGTCCAGAGAAGGGGGTGCAGATTAAAAGCATTTTGCTTCATAATTAGGTGATTAGAAATTAACCTCGAAAGTTTAATATTATGACAGTGTTTAGAGTACAGGAAGAGATAAGGGGAAGGGTTTTCATTTAATGTGGGGGGGTGTCCACTTAGAAAGTTACAAGAGGCTGAGCCTTACTGTGCGTAGACTGAAGATTTTCCTCCTAAGTGCTCTGGCACTTCATTTTTCTGCTCTTGCTGCAAGGTGAAGCTGGAGGACAGGAATTTGTTTTTACAGAGGGCAGTAGGAATTCTGAGTCACTTGCAATTTATCCCATATGTGAAGGAACATACCAAGGTTTGGACCCTTGTGACTGGGGGAGATTTTCATCTCATATCTGGGCTATTTAAATGGAAGCAAACACTTTTATTTCCACATTTTTTCACTGTCTTTTGTATTCCTAAAATCATACTTTTTTCAAATAATCTACCCAATAGTATGATTTTTTTTTTTATAAACATGGAAGTGAAAGAAAAACTGTTGAAACCTTTTCCTCCTTTTTCTGTTCTTCTGTTTTCTGAAGATCACTAAATCTACAATTTGTCACTCTGCCATCTCGCTTGATAAATGCTGGATACACTAAGCATTCTTTACCTTCTAGGGGCAGCTCACAGACTAAATTTGAAATTGATGGATGTTATTTTGTTTAAAATCCTCATGATAACTGAGAAATCATGCAGTTTTGGTTATAAGAATGTCCATCCATCTGCTAAAAGAGAGTTTAACTCCCACTGCATGCTGACAAATACCATCTGTTAAGTTTTTCCGTTTCTATATTTCTCTTTCATATGTCGGTGTTTTAAGATTTCTTACTAAGTTTTTATTTTTATCCAAGTCATACATACAGTTTTAGAAATCACGTGGTTGCACAAGGCTTTTAATGTAAAAAGATCATTTTCCCTGCCATACCTGCCCCATCCGTGGTCCCACCCCACGTAGGTAACTAGTCCAGCTTTTCGCCTTGAGCTGGGCTGAGGCCCTGGTCTGTGTCTGCGTCTCCTGCCACGTCTGTTCCTCCTCCCCCGTTACTCTCCACCAGCTCCTGCCTGCTGGACTTTGTTCTGCTGTTTCCTCTGCCTGGGATGCTCCCCAGATAATCAATCACTGGCCCTTTGCTTGAGTCTGTTTCTTACTCTGAGTGAGGGTTTTGAGCAGAGGAATGTGATGATCTGACTTCTGTATTGAGAATAGACAAGCAAGAGGGAAGGCAGGGAGATGAGTTGGGAAGCTGTGGAGAAGGTGGGTAAGGAATGACCACAGCGTGGCGGGGCTGGGAGGCGGGTGTGGGTGGTAAGCGGTCGGTGTCTGGGTGCATAGTGAAGGGACCACTGACAACATCTGCTAATGGAGCAGATGAAGGATGTGGGGAAGCTAGAGGCATCAAAAGTGACTCCAAAGTTTTGGCTTGAGCAATTGAAAAAATCAACTGATAAAGATATTAATTCTCCTTAAATTATCCTATCAATGTAAAGTAATCCCAGTGAAATTGCAACTGGATTTTTAAGAGAAAGAGAAGCTGATTCAAAACTTCTTAAGGACAACTAAGCATACCAGGACAGCCAGGAATATGTTGAAAAAGAAAAGTTGTGAAGTAAGATTAGTTCTGCCAGTTGGTAAAACATATTTCAAGCAACAAGAATTAAAGTGATA
>NW_012151319.1:1031991-1037956 GCF_000956105.1 Propithecus coquereli | reverse complement strand
TGGCTATTAAACAGAAAGACGTACACCCTCATAATAGAAATAAAAACTGCAGTGAGATTCCATTTTTTTCCTGAACAGTTTAATGACACTTTTTTTGAAGGTGTGAAGAAACAAGTTCCCTCTCACTCTGTCACCCAGGCTAGAGTGCAGTGGCTCGATCATAGTTCACTGCAACCTCAGACTCCTGGGCTCAAGTGATCCTCCTGCTTCAGCCTCCTCAGTAGCTGGGACTACAGATGTGTGCCACCATGCCTGGCTATTTTTTTTTTTTGAAATGGAGTCTTGCTTTGTTGCCCAGGCTCATCTCAAACTCCTGGCCTCAAGTGATCCTCCTATCTCAGCCTCCTAAAGTCCTGGGATTACAGGCATGAGCCACCTCGCCCAGTTTGGGTGTAACCACGCAACCTTTATGAAGGGCAATTCAGGAATGTCTATCAAAATTACAAAGGCCTTTGTGCTAGAAATTCAGTTTCTAGGAATTGTTCCCACATCTGTGCTTTCCTATGTGGGAAGTGATCCACATACAAGGATAATTAATGTTTTGTGTCATTACTTGCCTATAATTATCAGTTGGTACTTTTAGGTATTCCCTGGGTGAAAGACACCAGATTAGATATGGGATCAAAAAGAACATTTGAATCAGAGTAAGGCAGATGCCACATTATTTGTGTGAATTTAAGAAAATGACTTCTCTCAGCCTCAGCTACCTCGACTATGAAATGGAGACTCGTTGGGAAAAGCAGTCCACCCCAGGGCCCGAGGACCCTGCGTGTCCATGCTGAGTATCCATACTGCAAGGCCCACCGTCCTCTGACCTGTACCGGTTGGTGTAGCTAGTCACAAAGGCAACCGCTGCTCGCCCCGCAGTGGGGAAACTGGCTTGTCGCCACTTGCTATCAATGGTGCTGAGCCCTTGGCCCACATACAGAGCTGCCATCTGGCCCATCCCATGGGACTTGGGGTCAGGGAAGCTGGCTCTATCATGCTGAGCTGCTGTCATTTGCTGCACTGAGAGCAATGGAGTATCTCACGCTGGGCCACCGAGTCTCCTCTACTGCCAGCACCTGTGGCGCCAGCGCCAGTCAGTCTGCGTGCTTGCCTTGTCCTCTCCTTTGGAGTCTTGTTACTTCTCGCCATCCTCTGTGTGGTTGGGGTTCTCCCCTTGACAGGAATAACAGTGCCCTAAATTACAAGGTTGTTGCGAAGATTAGAGAAAATGTTTATAAAGAGCCTAATACTGTAACGGCCATGAGAGTAGGCAATAAGTGGTAGATGTTATTTTTTTAAATGAATATCTTTGTCACCTTTGTTCTAATCAGATATCCTGAAGAGCAATATCAAATGGTTTCCAATTTATAAAATCTTGGCTATCATTCTACTACATAAATAATTAAAATAGAGAAAAATACATTTTCTAAACCTGTGTTTTTCAAGCTGGTTCACAACCCATTAGTGGATAGAAATTCAATTTAGTAGGTTTTTGGCAACATCTTTTTTAACGAACAGAACAGAATACAATACATTGATCAGAATGCAATACGTGTTCCAAGAGTAGATACTGTTTGTAAAACATTTTTGGCTTGTTTTAGAATGAGTATGTTTATTTAAGTACTGGGTTGTGATATAAAATCTACTGTGAGTTCTATTTTAAAAACCTGATAGCCTCTTTTCTAAATCCCAAGTTGCTGCTTGACTTTAACGTTCGTGAGGGTTTCAATGGAATCAGATCAAATGATCTTGTATTCAACCAACACAGAGCTTAGCTTGGACCAAGGGTGGCAGAATCACGGTATGGTGAATGCTAACCAGTCAGCTAGTCGGAGTGTCCAGAGTCCTTTGTCCCCGGCACCAACATTTAACAGGGTAAGAGTCCTGGAGAATTCAGTCTGAGATTGAAAACAACAACATTAATAACCAAAAACTACCAGTTTACATTATCAGCAAATGAACTCTTTAAAATCCTATTTTGTTCAACATACAGCAAAATCATGCCTTTTACTGAAGCCTCCTGTTGGTTAATAAGCTGCAGAATTTGTTGTACACTGTTTCCCACTTGAGCTGTGCCTCTGAGTCATTCTAACCGCGTCATGCTTTGGAGCAGGACACCTACTTTACTACTGCGTTGAGTCAGTGATTAAAAACGAAAGTACACTCCCTTTCTGCACCCATGTGGTGATCCTTTAAGCAAAAGGACAAACGTCATTCTGAAGCAGTTGACAATCAGTTTAAAATTTCCTCATCTTTTCAATTTTCACCTTTAAATCATTTTCCTTTTCCACATTCAGTGATTTTATTTATTATTGAAAGAATTGCTGAGTGACAGTGTTTCGGTAGGGAAAGCCTGTCGGGCATCTCCGCCTAGACAATGGGCCTAGGGCTGGCTGCCAAGAAACACTTGACCCCATGTCTAAGCCTGGCTCCAGGAACTTGCCCCTCTTCCTGAGGCCACTGGGCTGGGTGGCTTCTTTAGCAATTTTCTGAACTCCTCTGCCTGGTGGAAACCATCCTTTTTTGATCTTCATGGACTGACTCAACAGAATTTGGTTTTGTCAAGGGTTTACAATTTAGATCAGGAATAGGCAATCTGTGGGCACTTCAGTGAAAGATTTGGGTGAGTAATCATCAACTCAAACCTTGCAGCACTACCACAGACAGCGGTCCTGAAACTGCAGAGCGTGGGGACTCCGTTTCCCACCTCTCTTCTGGTCACCTCCTCCGGTTCCACAGACACTCAGAGTCCGCCTGCTACTGTGAGACCCCAAAGTCCCCACTTCATGTGCCCATCCCCTCACCTGCCTCTCTCACCCATATCTAAGTTCCACGTCCCCTTTCCCCGTGAGAGTGCATGTTAGTGCCTGTGATTAATGTCACTCTGTGTTTGGAGGAAAACTACTTTCTTTAAGTAGCTCATCTTCCCACCAGCACAGCCACCATCCGGGCCCCTGGGTACCGGTATTCACTGCTATGCCGCGGTGCACGGTATAAAATGCCTCTGCTTTTACCCAGGCCCGCCTCTTCACTTGGGTTCTACATCCCATTGCCTCTAAGGGTCTCAGAGGCTTCTGCAGTGACCCCTTTCTCTCTTGCATCATCAGTTTTTATCTGCTGGGTCATTCCCTTCAGCAAACAAGCATGCTCTAGTATCTCCTCTCCATAACAAAACTGAAAACCTGAAAGCCCTTCTTAATCTCCCACTGGCCCCAGCTTCCCGCCCCGTCCTTCTGCTTCCCTGCACGGCAAAGCTCCTCCTTCGTACCGGCCCGGCCTCTCTAATCTCCACGTGGGGCAGACACGAGTGTTATTCCCGTCTCACAGCAGATCCGTTCATCCCAGATTGCCTCTGACTTGCCCAGGCTGACGTGTCCTTCCATTACACACTTGTACAAACTGCTGGCATTTTCGTGCTTCTGAACACCTGTCATTTCAGTTCACTGGATGCTCCCCGCGCAATGCTGACAAGTAGGCGTCTTTCCTGAGTCGAAAAGGACACAGTGGCTTACACAGTGGGACCTGGACCCAATAGAAGACTGTACTGTCCTGGGAAGGCTGGAATACTGTCCTTCCTGCTTCTGGACGTCCACTGAAGGTCAAGGGCTGTGATAGCCCCGAAAAGTCCATGTCAGATCTGGCTTCTTTGAAGTTAAGTTCATTTTTTGTTTTGTGTTCCTTGGGAGATCCCTACAACTTGGCATTCGGCAGTCAGAACAGATGGCCTTTATCTCAGCAAATGTTTCTGGCTGACGAGTTACAGGAGACAGGCATCACAAATAGCATCAGCCTGTATAGAAAGGGGGAGGAAGACGTGGCCGGGAAGGTCTCAAGGAGTTGCAAAGCAGCTTGTTCTGTTTCCTCACCCTGTGCATAGTTGGCGCTGCCTTGGCCGCCCCCTCAACCCGAAATCCTCAGCCTGCTCCTCTGTTCCTTCACCTCCCTCAACATACGGCTTGAGACCAATGTCCTCCTAGAAGCCTTACTCTCCCTGAACTCTGAACACGAACACAGTAAATGCATTATCCTTCCTCCAAGCCACCATAACCCTAAGGGCACAAAAAATGTGAGATTACAAACAAATGGAAGTGCAGAAATGCAACATTCATGTGCTGTTGTAGCGTTTGGTCTAGCCCTACCAAGAGCTAGTAGTATGCAGTGAGATTTGGCAGGACCCTGAGAAAGATGCTCTTGCTTTTTGGCTTAAAGCCAAGAGGCTGAGGCCGGGTGTGGTGGCTCACACCTGTAATCCTAGCTCTCTGGGAGGCCGAGGCAGGAGTATCCCTTGAGGTCAGGAGTTCAAGACCTGCTTGAGCAAGAGAGAGACCCCATCTCTACTAAAAACAGAAAAAATTAGCCGGGCATGGTGGCGCATGCCTGTAGTCCCAATTGCTCGGGAGGCTGAGGCAGGAGGATCCCTGGAGCCCAGGAGTTTGAGGTTGCTGAGGTTGCTGTGAGCTAGGGTGACACCACAGCACTCTAGCCCAGGCAACAGAGCAAGACTCTGTCTCAAAAAAAAAAAAAAATTTTTTTTTAAATTAGGTGTGGTGGTGAGCATCTATAGTCCCACCCACTCAGGAGGCTGTGGTGGGAGGATCACTTGAGCCCAGGAATTTGAAGTTACAGTGTGCCACTGCACTCAACCTGAGTGACAGAGTGAAACCCTGTCTCAAAAAAAAAAAGTTATGTGAATATGATCTTTCTCTCTCAAAATACCTGACTGTACTGTACTCACCCTTCTTCTTGTGATGATGAGATAAAGTGAAGTGAACAACATAGGCATTATGACTTCGCCTTAGGCTACTGTTCACCTTCAACACAAGTGCTACAACACTGAGACAGTTGATCTGAGAGTGAGACAGCTACTAAGGGACGAACAGGCAAGTAGCATGTATGGCGTGGGTACACTGGATAAAGGGATGATTCACATCTCAGGCAGGACTGAGCGGGATGGTATGAGATTTCATCACACTACTCAGAATGGTGTACAATTTAAAATTTATGAATGATTTATTTGAAATTTTCCACTTGATTTTTTGGACCATGGTTGACCACAGGTAACTAAAATTATGAAAGCAAAACAGTGGATGGGGGGGCTATTGTAATGCAATTTTTGCTCTCCTTTCACAGTTTATTATTTCTACCCATCTCTGTTTCTAAAAACAATTTGTTTCTACTATTTTAGTGATTACCCAAGAAATTAAAAGATGCGCACTTAAATGATCAAAGACTAAAGTTTGTCAAATGTTTGCCCTCTCCCGGATGGTACATTTTAATGCTTTAAATTTTATTTGTCCCCGTCTGCTTATATTATTGTTGTTGTGGGTTTTTTTTTTAATTCTATGCTGTTATTTTTTTTTTAACTTCTCACGTTGTTGTTATTACTGTTCCAAGGAGTCCATGTTCATTTAGATTTTCCCACAGTGGTAGGAAAGCTAATGTCCCTCCTTCGCGACACACAGTAAAATGGCTCTTTCCCACCCTCTGGAAGTTAGACGTGACCATGTGACTTGCTTTGGTACATGAAGTGGGAGTGTTAGTAACCTGTGCTATTGTCAGCAGAAGCCCTCAAGGTCCACTCTGTTTTTTTCTATGTTTCCTTTCCTCTCCTGGCGGCCAGCACCATTCCAGAAGGTGGAGGCAACGTTCCAGAGGGAGGAGGCTCCATATATGAAGCGAAGCCACCGCAAGCACACAGGGGACATGTGGCATGAGTGGGTCCTTTGTTGTGCTACACTGACGTGTTATATTATGGCCTATCCTGACTGAGGAACCCACTTTTTAAAACCACTTTCTTTGCTCTTCATTTCATCTTACATTTCAGCCCTTCCATCTGCCTTTACCTTGCTTCCTCTTAAAATATAACCTTTCCGCCGGGCGCGGTGGCTCACGCCTGTAATCCTAGCACTCTGGGAGGCCAAGGCGGGTGGATCGCTCAAGGTCAGGAGTTCGAGATCAGCCTGAGCAAGAGCGAGAC
>NW_012151319.1:1029157-1031716 GCF_000956105.1 Propithecus coquereli | reverse complement strand
AGGTATAGAATTCAACATCGGCAGTCATTTTCTTTTGGCAAAATGAAGACATCATTCCATCATTGTCTGCTGTCTATTGTTGCTGTTGAGAAGTCAGCTGTCATTAAACCACTTCTTTAAAGGCGATCTGTCTTTTTTTCTCCCTGAACTCTTTCCATGCATCTTTGGTGTTCTTCATTTTCACTATAATATATCTGGGGGTGGACCTCTTTTTTGTTATCTTACTTGAGGTGTTTTGGGCTTCACAAGATTGTGGCTTAAGGTCTTTAATCAATTCTCGAAATTCCCAGTGCTGTCCTGCGGACTCAGGCCTGGCCGCAGGGCCTGTGCTCTTGGCCCCAGTGCTGTGTCACACGGTAAAATAATCTGCTCAGCTTCCCTCTTGATAGGCTTGGTATGTAAAGATGAGTTTGAAATCATGTTCCATGTCATTCACTTTAAGAAAGAAGTTAACTATATGAAAAATTTCAGAGGGATTTCCTTCCAAATCAATAAAAATTAACATTTCAGAGCTTAAAATAAGCTTCAGATATTTGGAGAATTGTGTTCACTACTTCATTCCCTGTTTATCATACTGAGTAACTAAGATGCTGCTATCTGCATATTAGTCTTACTAGTCTACTTGCTAGTTCATGCCCCTAACTCATTCCAAAAGGAACTTAGCCAAAGTCACACAGTGAGTCTCTAGTGGAGTAGGTGCTAGATCCTTGGTGTTTTGATTTTACATTTACTGATCCAGGCACTATACCAATCCAAGAGCATACATGAGCCTTTTTTCCTGCTGTATCTGAGAGAGTTCTCAATCAGCATTCTTTAACCATGCCACAGCTGCTAATACAGAAGGTGGCAGTGCACTCACTCTTATTAATTATGCTGGAAATATTTGCTTCCCGACAGCTGTCATTTTGCATAACTGTGAACACAAACCATAGATACCATCTGGGATGTTGGGGCAAAGGGGAGTGTGGCTGTTTGAAATTCCTTTCCAATTTAATTTCACAGTTTTTAAAAGCCTTGTTTTTCTTGCATGATAATCATAGGGAAAATAATTAACAATTATCCTCTGAATGATAAAATTACTACAGATTAAGAAACAGTTATGAATATAATTTACAAATAATTATGTGACAGGGACATGAGAAGTGCAGAACTAATGAAATGAAATTAATTAAAGCAACTGAGAGATAATTCTGTTTGCATTTATTTGCTTGGGTCCTGTAAGGAGAGACTGTCCCAAGATGACTTACAACACCTAGAATTATAATTCAGAAGGATACCTGAAGAGCATGCTCACAAATATGTGTGGCGTGTTGAGTTGCGCTGCCAGCAGCGCGTGGCTCTAGGTCTCATTAGGACATGCAGAAAAACAGCATTATCCCAATGCAAAGTGTTCAAGACAATTGACATGAATACGAAGCACAGGGGTGAATATGATAAGCCCAGACCAGTATTTCCTTACTGGGAGTTGATATCAGCAAAAATGGCAAAGTAAGGACCTCTCAAAATTCTTTCTTCCATAAAAAGCAAAGAGAAAATGTCAAAAATGGTCGGAATCAACTTTTTTCAGAACTCTGGAAATTAAAAGCTTGCAGCAATCCAGAGAATGTTTATTCAAGAAAAATGGCTGAATCTTGGTAACAACAACTGGCTTTATGGCATTTTAACTTGTCCTCTTCCCACTCCCTTCTCTCTGGCTCTGTGTCAGCTTGAAAACCAACAGCCTCGGAATCACAGTGGAAACCAGCAGCCCGGCAGTCACCAGACAGGGCAAAAGGGGTTGGAGTCCTTCAAGGCCCCATTCCTAGAGAATTGTCATTATTTCACCTGTTAAGTGGTTCCCCTGAGAAACCTTACTTGCAAATTGTCTTTATTTGATCTGACTCTGAGCTCACCTGGTGGCAAAGCCAATGTCTGGGGACATTTGTCAAAAACATTTAAAAGCAAGTTTTTAGCTTTGTAGCTGCCTGAGGTGGTAGATAACGATTGGGGCAAATAATAGATTAACCAAAATATTTAAAAGGTAAAGCTAGAAAATGAGATTCCCATGGGGCTTTGAAAAGCTCCTACATATTCCTACAAATCTAGAAGACCACACACAGACAGGGTTGTGTGCATGCCCAGGGTTGTGCACATGCTCAAGAAAGACCTGAGAAGGCCCTAAGCTCTTGCGTCTGGGTGACCCTAAAGGACTGTACAATGAGGAAGTGAAGGCTAAGACAGAGTTGTCAGCTGCCTGTCTGACTACTGAAGGTTTGCCCAACATTCACAAATGGCCCACTGACAGACTGACAGGCTTATTGGTTTCCAGGTGTTTAGGACAATCTCTCTCTAATCATTAGCTGACCACCAAGCTGAGAAGGAATTTCAGTAGCCACACTGAAATACAGACTTTACAGAATGACTTCAGGAAAGTCACTAAATAAGTAAACAATAACAATAATAAAAAGAAGCACAATAGTAGTAATAACAAACTCTGAGGAGTGGAGAGAATCTGATTTCCTGAGTTGCCATATTATAATGATTTTAAATGCACAGTTTTCAACAAAAAATTATGAGACA
>NW_012151319.1:1023757-1025502 GCF_000956105.1 Propithecus coquereli | reverse complement strand
GAAAAAAAATATACAGGAGAGAAATAAGTAAAATGATACAATAGGAAATACCTAACACAAAAGAAGACAGTAATGGAGGAATAGAGATACAAAAAAGACATAAGACATATAGAAAACAAACAGCAAAATTGTAGATATAAATACAATTACCTTATCAGTAATTACATTACACTAGATGTAAATGAATTAAACCCTTCAATTAAAAGGCAGAGTTTGGCAGAATGGCTAAAGCAATATTGCCCACCACTCATCAATTAACTTGTAATGCCCTCTAATATACAGCTTTAAACCTTGATGGCACATTAGAATCACCTGGAAGACTTAAACAGCGCTTAAATTCCCAGAACCAATTAAAACAGAGTCTCTCGGGGTGGGACCCATGTGTTAGTATTTTTAAAGCCTCGCGGGTATTTCCAATGTGCAGCCAAATTCAAAAACCACAGATATAACTGGTGTTTTGCTGGGCCACACTAGCTTGGAGGGCGCGGTGGAGACACCGTGTCAGAATCAGAACAGTGGCCCCTGACTTGCCATATGTGTCATTGTGTTGCCGAGCACTTCCACTGGGTTCAAGAAAGTTGTGGAGTGTGTTTCTGTGCGGGTGTTTCATGTAGTCAGTCTTTTTCCTGTATCATCGGCACTCCTGGAATAGGTTTTTGTCTTCCTCCACCACAACACCTCCTCGCTCTCCACATTTAATGTCTTGCAGTGGTGCAATCATAGCTCACTGTAGCCTTGAACTCCTGTGCTCAAGCCTCCCAAGTAGCTGGGAGTACAGGTGCATGCCACCAAGCCCAGCTAATTTTTGAAAAAATTTTGTAGAGATGGAGTCTTGCTATGTTGCTCAGGCTGGTCTTGAACTCCTGGCCTCAAGCAAACCTCCTGCTTTGGCCTCCCAAAGTGCTGGGATTACAGTCATATACCACTTCACCCAGCCTTGAAGAACATTTTGATTGCTTTCCAGTTTGGGCAGTTATGGATGCAGTTGGTATAAAGATTCATGTGCAGGTTTTTCTGTTTGAACATAAGTTTCAACTCATTTGGGTACGTACCAAGGAGCTCGATGTGATTGCTCAATCATGTGGTAATAGCATGTTTTGTTTTGTAAGGAACTACCAAACTATCATCCAAAGTGGCTGTACCATTTTCCATTCCTACTAGCAGTGAATGAGAGTTCCTCTTGCTCCACATCCTCGCCAGCAATGGGTGTTACCAGTGTTTTAAATTTTTGCCATTCTGGTAGGTGTGTTATGGTATCTCATTGCTTTAATTTGCAGTTCCCTAATGACGTACGATGTTGATCATCTTTTCATTTGCTTATTTGGCCATCTGTACATCTTTTCTGGTGACGTCTACTTAGGTCTTTTGCCCATTTTTGCCCGCCCTTTTTTTCTTCTCTTTTCAGACTATTTGTCCGATTTGGGTTCTTACATGTTGACATCTCTTTTATAGAGTGGCTGATCAGGCAGTCAATTATTTATTTACATTCTAAATATTGTTACATCAGTAAAGTCCATTTATTGTGGATTTATAAAAACACATTATAAAGAAGAAAATAAAATTACTCATAATACCATCAAGTGGATAGGAGATAATAGTTTCATAAATAAACAGTATTTTACTGAATCTTAGTGCTGATTTTAGATGGATCCTAATTTCAAAATGTAAAAAATGTATACATTAGAATTAGTGAAATGTGGTATATGTATGTACATAATTGGAATCACAAGATTCCATAAGAATGC
>NW_012151319.1:1008124-1010272 GCF_000956105.1 Propithecus coquereli | reverse complement strand
CATTTTCTGTGCAGATTTTGCCTCCTAATCACAGGTCAATACAGCATGAGCTCCATGAGTGGTTCAGAGCCAACATCCTCTGCTTTTTTTGTTCTTGTTTTTTTTCTTCTGTTTTGCCTTTCTGGCTCCCTTTGGGGTCTCCTCTCTCTAGAGTGCCTTTGTTTCTCATCATGCCGCCGGCCTCCCCGGATGGCAATCGACAGCCATGTGCTCATCAGCTCTGCCTAAACCAGAAAGGGCCTCCCTGGAACTTTCTGCCTATTTCTAGTATTTTCAGCAATGAGCTAAGGTTTATCTTTGTTCATGCCATCCCTCTGCATTTTGAATTCATGGCATACTATTTGATATTCTGTATTTCAAATTCTCGTTCTCCGTAGTTTAAAATGTTATGATCTTACACTGTCAATCATTAGATTGAGTTATTTAGTAGGACAATCTGCTTTCTTTATGTATTACCTCCAACGAGGAATTTAAGTGAGCTGTTTTTCACAGGCTCATGTGATGATTAGATTCTCAGGCTGATGTGTGAGGTGTGCCTCCCTCAAACCTTGTTGCTACATCAGCACTTTACCCTTCCGATGTGAAAAAAAGGAAGTCTTTGCTAATTATCACTTAGCCTGCACACTGAAGTATTTATAAGACACATGTTGTCTGAGATTTGCTCAAAGTGCTCAGAAAGGGTTATATCGGTGAGATAGATGACATAAGATTAGAACAATCTTGATAGTCGTTGAAACTGCATGATGGGCATATGGGAACTCATGACACTATTCTCTTTACTGTTATATATGTTTGAAGGATTTTGTAATAAAAAGTTAATTTGAAAAAATAGCAAACTTTCCTCCAAGGATAGCCCCAATTTATGGCCTGGAGAGAGTTTCCTGGCCGTTGCATGGGGGCGATGGGAAGGTGAAACTCAAACAGAGTCTGGCAGTCTTCTTGAGTTGAAGAAACAATTGAGAATTCAAAACGATTAGGATGGCTAGAATTTGGAGGTCAGAGTATCAGAGAAGGGAGAACTATATGGAAAGAGTCATACAGAGATAGAGAGAGAGTGTGTGCTCTTATGATCTGCAAAGGGTTCCCCTCAAGCCTTCAGCTGAATAATGAACAGTATATGAGTATAAGAGAATTATCTATAGCTGAGGAAAGAACCGCTGAAAAGGAAGAAGCGGAACAATCCCCAAAGTTCACAAGTGGCAGGAAGTATTTTATGTGCCCCAGTCAGAGTGGAGAAACCTTGTAATATGCAGAGCACTGGGAAGAGTACTCAGCACACTCATCAGGTATTGTCTCAGTAACTGGGCCAAATTAGCCTCACATTAGGCTGCTTTATTTCCACCTAAAAAGTGTAAATGATCAAACTGTTTCTAAGTAACTTAAATGCATCCCAGAATAAAGCTCATGAATATTTCAAGAAATACAAAAATGTCTAGCATGTAACAAGGTGAAACTTATAATATCTAGCATCCAATAAAAAATTACTAGGTATGAAAAACAAATGAAAACGTGACCCATAATGAGCAGAAAAATTAATATAAATAGGCCCAGAAATGAGACAGATGATAGAATTAATGGACAAGGACATTAAGAGAGTAATTGTAATTATATTCCATATGTTCAAGAAAGTAGAGAAAAGCATGATCATGTCAAAAAGAGACATGGGAGCTATAAAAAAGTCTCAATTAAAATTTTTAGGAATGGAAAATTAACAGCCAAAATAAAAAATACACTTGCTGAGATTAACAGCAGATGAGATTAACAGTGCACCTACCCAAATCCAGATGGTACCACCTGGTACACACCTAGACAAGATGGTACGGCCAATCGCTCCAAGGCTACAGACTGTGCAGACTGTGGCTGCACTGAATACTGTAGGCAACTGTAACACCATGCTGAGTATTTGTGTATCTAAGCGTATCTAAACATAGACAAGGTACAGTAAAAATACAGTACAAAAGCTAGGAATGTTACACCTGTATAGGACACTTACCTTGAATGGAGTTTGCAGGCCTGGAAGATGCTCTGGGTGAGTCAGTGAGTGGCTGTGAAGGCCTAGGACACTACTGTGCACTACTGTAGACTTTATAAACACCGTACACTTAGGCTACACTAAATTCATGCATAAAATTTTCTTTCTTCAATAAT
>NW_012151319.1:1006332-1008074 GCF_000956105.1 Propithecus coquereli | reverse complement strand
ATCAATAATTCACCATATAGATCCTGTTGTTTATATAGACAAGGAACTTGCAAAAAATATTTTTGCAGAACTCACAGGTAGTAGGGTAACTCTAACCTCCCCCATGAGCTCGTAAACTTCTTGATGTGTCTGTTTTATATACTATGTATCCCTGGTATCTTGTTGACTTGAACTGACTGCTCAATACATATGAAAACTGGTGAAATCCATGGGTCTCTCTAAATGATTGTGTTGTGCAAAAATCGTTTGAAAATAATTGGGACTTGGAAATTATTTTGTAAAATAGAGATTTCTTTATTGGTTTTTGACATAAGCCACATTGGAATCGTTTAGCTTTTCTTAGATTTGGTTAATAGTTTACAACTGCCATGCTTAGGCACTTTTACATACATTATTGCAATTCACCATTCTGACAATCGTTACACCAAGTACATTTACAGCGGAGTAAACAGACATCACATCTGGGTGTTACATTAGCAGAGCAAGCATGAAAACATGGCACTTGAGTTTCTAGAGTATTCATGGCCTGTGTCTGACAGCTGCAGTGTTCCCTCCACCCCTACTCCCCACTTGCCTCTACATTTTATGCTACAATGTTTTATTATAAATCCTTCCCATTAGCCCGACCAGCTGGCTGGTTGTAACTGCTTTGAAACTGCCATTTCCTTCACACAACAATTGACACCGTTCACCTGCGGATTATAATGGCGGCTATTCAGCTGCTCCTAGGCTGCTATAGCTATTAATAGTAATATAAGTACGGATCTTCAGGCAGTGAAACAACATTCGTGACAATGGTTACTGGCAGGTAAGCTACATGTCTCTGCAAAAATTGGTTGAGATTATGCTTGTAAATGAGTCCCAGCCGTGCTTTATAGACAGCAATTCATCCCTTCTAGAAGGCTCTCCATCTCTCTGCAGCCTTAGACTCCATGCAGATATCTCCTCACCGTAGTCAGAGATGGGCAGCTATTTGAAAGGCTTAAATCGAGAGAGTAGATTTAGTCTGGGGTGGTCTGGAAGTTCCCGGCTATTTAGGCCATCCGTTGTTCAAGCATCATCAGGTAAATAGAGCATTGTTGACTTTGCTGAAGCATCACTCTTAAGAACACCCTCATCCCACTGTGTGGGTAGGACGCAAAGATTGTGGGATGGGTGATGTGTGCAAATGTCAGAGGAAAGTCTCTACTAATCCAGAAAAGCCTGAACGAAACACTGCCCATTTTATAATTCATGTCCTGTATTATAATTCCTACCTAGACTTCTAGGTAAATTATATTTCAACTAGGATTTAAAAATTATTGCAGAGCATAAATAGCAGACAGCCAAAGTAAATTCCATGATTATGTATGAGCCACTATTTTTTGTTTATTGTTCAATAGTGTTCAATATTATTTGTCAAAAAAAGAAATGAAGTACTGACGCATGCTGCAACACCGGTGGACCTTGAAAACATTATGCTCAGTGAAATAAGACAATCGCAAAAGACTATGTATCATATGATCCATTTCTATGAAAAGTCCAGAATAGGCAAATCTATATGGACAGAAAGTGCTTGCCGGTTGTACAATCTGGTGAATGTATGAAAAAAACATTGAAATGTACACTTTAAATGGGTAGATTGTATGGTATGTGAATTATATCTCAACAAAGCTATAAAAATTTCTGTATTGGGGTTTAAAAGTATTAACGCCGTACTACAAATCATAATTTGACTCTAAAAATCAGAAAAGATTCAGTTC
>NW_012151319.1:1004948-1006282 GCF_000956105.1 Propithecus coquereli | reverse complement strand
ATAATTTACTGACAAAGTACTGCCTGATCACCCGCGGTTCCTGTCCCGGCACTCAGGCCAGAGAGTCGACATTTGTGCAGATGCTGCAGGGATGGGTTCTGGAGACAGAGCCAAACTGCTCTCACCCGGGTACTGACGTTGCCCCCTCCCTACGAAGCCTCTGCTTTTTATCGTGACGGCTGCCACTGTCGTCACCACCAATCAAGGACCAGGTCCTGACCAGCCACCTTGGGACTCCACGGGGCTCCTGGCCGCCTGGCCGTTGCTCAGTGCCGGGGCCCCTGGCATATTTCCACTGCTCACGAGCATGTTCCATTGTCCCATCAGATGTCACTTATAAAACACAAATTCAAGGATGAAATTAGGAATTTCGCGATGATACAACAGAGCATTAAACCAAACATGATGCTAAGTGAAAGAAGCCGGTTACAAAAGACCACATTGATTCCACCCACGTGAAACCGAGTCCCACACCCGCCAAGCCAGCCCTGGCTCCTACTTGCCCATTTTTCAAGTTGGCGCTGCCTCCCACTGATAGCACCGAGGGCTACTGGGAGATGGCAGACGTCTTTTACCCTGTGCGCCCCCAACCAGTGTCACCCAAGGCAGTCGCACCACCTCCTCCATAGGCTCCTCTGTGTGTTAGGAAGTCCTCCGGGGGTGGCTATGACTATCTCCTCTATGGGTTTTGAAATTATTGCTCCACAAAGCCAACAGGCCCTGCCAATCCAATGGGCCCTTCAGATTAATATCCTCTCTTGCTTCCCATCATTATGCTCCCTGTTTTGCCAGATAAGAGACTGAAATCCTTGCATGAATGGTAGCACCCTTCTCTCTCCACCCATACCCTCTCACCTGTCCTCCTGCTAGTGGCAATGTCAGGAAGGTTGAGGTGCAGACAACTTCAAAGAGATCACTTTCTAACAATGCAAGGGTTACCGTCTACAGAGAGCAAAAGAAGACATGTTTGGATTATGTGTTGTTCCATTTTTAAGCTGTAACATTCCAAACAGAAAAGTAAGCCTGGCCAGAAAACAAATCATTGTTCAAATTTTCCTGCATATTCTGGGTAGAATTTGCATCCGTGGTCATCTTCAGTGAAGCCCAGTAACAGCCTTGGAAGCCAGTGTTCACGGGCATGCAATCAGTGTCAAATAAATAGTGTCAGGGAACTGCAGAGACAATCTATAATCTTTCAATACACACACATTCTGAAGAGCCATAGCATTTGCGTATTAACAACGCTGCTACCTTTCTCTCATGATGGGCGATGTGAAAGTAGTCAGGCAGAAAGCATTTGACAGGCTGGGCTCGATGGCTCATGCCTGTAATCC
>NW_012151319.1:989609-991063 GCF_000956105.1 Propithecus coquereli | reverse complement strand
ACATTAGCCTAGGCCTCCATGAGGTCAGAATCGTCAATATCACTGTCTCCCACCTCCACATCTTGTCCCACTGGAAGGTCCTCAGGGGCAATAACACGCATGGAGCTGTCATCTCCTGTGATAACAATGCCTTCTTCTGGGATACCTCCTGAAGGACTTGCCTGAGGCTGTTTTACAGTGAACTTTCCATTTTGAATAAGTAGAAGGAGTACACGCTAAAATAATGATGCAAAATATAGTATAGTAAATATACATAAATCAGTAACATAGTTGATTTTTATCATTATCAAGTATTATGTACCACACATAATTGTGTGTGCTACACTTGTACACGACTGACAGTGCAGTGGGTTTGTTTACACCAGCATCACCACAAACATGTGAGCAAGGCATTGCACACCACATTATGATGGCTACAGCATCACTAAGCCATAAGAATTTTTCGGTTCCATTACAATCTTATGGGACCACTGTCATATATGCGGTTTGTCATTGTCAAAAAAGTCTATGCGGCACATATCTGTGCATTATTACTTTTTGCATTGCTTTGAGGATGTGATTTGACCCTAATTCACTGATTTAACTGTGACAGGAACTCATGACTCTACAAGTCACCAAAGATTAAAGTAAAACAAAATCCCCTCCATCTAAATGTAAGGCAAGGTACGGAAAAACTCCCAGAGATCAAGGTGCGAAAGAGACATGTCATGGCTAAGAGCCCAGGAAATCCCAGCTACGTAGCCAAATGGGGACAAGAGAAATGTAGTTTTAACCCCTTGGGATCTTAAGATTAAAATGTTTTTAGTTCTCAAATGATATCACATGCTACAGAGAAGCCTTTCATGAAAGGAAGAGTCAATCAATGTGGCAAACTTCATTGTTGTCTTATTTTAAGAAGTTGCTACAGCCACCCCAGCCTTTAGCAATCACCACCCTGATCAGTCAGCAGCCATCAACACCGAGGCAAGACCCTCCATTAGCCAAAACAGTCCAAGTAGCTGAAGGCTCAGATGATTGCATTTTTAGCAATAAAAGTATTTTAAAATAAAAAAAAATGTTTTTAGTTTTTTTGTTTCACTGTTGATCCCCTAGTCTTGTTGCTTTTGACCATGACATTTTCTGCTCAAGGCTAGAACTATAATTTTAGTTGAGTAGAATGAATGGCCTTTTGCCTCCTGTATGCACAGGCCCTGGAGTTAATCCTGTTCTCCTAGTGAGAAGCTACATGGCTTGCAGCACGTCCAGTAACCTCTTTTGCAACCGACTTCCCACGCCAGGGTAGGCTGTAATCAGAAGCCAGCCATTGGTTCTAATGCTGCTAACACACAATTGCTCACTTGGACAATGTTTGAGGGAGATGGTTAAGCTACACAGAAGAACTCACACTGGTGTGGATGAGATACAGTGTTCTAACTGAAATACCTGAACAAGGAATTGGTGCTAAGAGACCCTAC
>NW_012151319.1:959110-988459 GCF_000956105.1 Propithecus coquereli | reverse complement strand
CATTTACAGAGCCCAAACTCCAGGTGAGAGCCAAGCTCTGGGAAATTACATGCCCAGATTTACCCTCACAAGGGCCAGTTCATTCTTGCTCTCTCAGTGATATTAAATTCATTGCCATCCCTTCCCCCCACTGTGCTCTCACGCCCACCATATCGGCACTACCTGTGTGTATATCATAGTCCCCAGCAAGGATGTTCTGTGGGCTGTGCTCACATAACTAGACATACGTTCACTGGAGTTTAAGAAAAGACATCTACCCCTCTTGTAATAACAGGGGATACCATGTTAGACCTTGCCTGACAGTGTGAGAAGACCACGCAGTTCCAAGATCAGGTCACGGAAGTATATGTGCCAATTAAATTAAACCTAATCAAATTGCCATGGGTGCTCCTCTGAGTTTCACACTATGAAAACTCTAAGTAATAGCACTACTTTATTTTTGGCTGAAGCAAATGAGCACACATCAGAATATAACATTTAGGTAAATTCATAAGGACTAGTAGTATTGTCTGTGGCCCTGATGGGCTGTGGCAAATTGGGAGCTAATTTATTTGAAGATCATTTTTATCAAGATCCAACTGAATTGGAGCAATCTTATTGGGCATTATTTAAAGACTTCAAACAAACATCCACTTCACATTCATGAATAGTGGCTTGCTTGGCACCATTGTCATTATTGGATTGAATGTCACTGTTTTACTAGTTCTGTGATATTGCTAAGACAAAAAGATACAAGCCTCCTTCTTTCATTTTCCTGTGGGTAAACGCCAGTGCAAGGATTTGCCGTATCTTAAAAGTATTGCACCCATCTGGCCCCATTCCATGGAGAAAAGTGAAGGTAGCCTATGCCATAAGACCCAGGGAAAAGCTCTTTTAGGGTCTTCTGGGCCATTTGCTATATGTGACAATTTATCACGGAAAACATGGGCTTGATAAAGTGTTGCTAAATTTCCAAGAACATGGTGCTGCAAGACTTGGGCTGTACCATTTCCCAAAGATGATTAATATAACTTACAACAAAGGAAGAAATACAAAGTGTGAAGTTCTGCAAAACTTTTTCATTTACTTGGTCACAAGAAAGCATACCTGCTTACCACTTTGTAATATTCTAGTAGAAAATAGAGGGGCTCTCCTCCCCATGACCCAAATGAGAGAGGAAAATGTCTCATTGAATGTCATCACTCTCATTAATCCCATTTATTTTTTTAAAAGGTCAGGTCAACTTACCCAGGAAGGCAGGGGCCAGTTCATAGCCTCTAACCTTGACCATAGACAAACTCCTCTGTATTGTTCCCACTACAGAGAGAGTCTTTAGTATTTAGACCTTTGAAACAAAAAGAAAAAAAAAAAAAGTAGAGGTCTGAAAAGTCAGCGTGTATAGCAGTATATTGCATGGAAAATAAAAGGGAGCTATGAAAAAAAATGAAATTGCATTCTAACCTTAGAGTATATACTAAGGTAGATTTCATATGGATTGGAGCCCTAGGTGTAAGAGATAAAAAGCTATACAACAAACAGAAGATAATGTAGGAGAATATCTTTGTGGCCTAGAAGTGGGAAGGAATTTTCTAAACAAATCCCCAAGAGCATAAACTTGGCTGGGCACAGTGACTGACACCTGTAATCCTAGCACTTTGGGAGGCTGAGGTACAATATCATTTTTTAAAATGAACCTATAACAATATTACTGAGAAAAAAGAGTTCACAGCAAACATACTAAAATAATTGTCAATGATAATTAAGAACTTAAATAAATAAGAAAAATAAGAGGCCCCCTCTCATGGACCATGTAAAAGTACCATAAACTGAGGAATATGATTAACCCAACCCAACTCTTTGCATCTAAAAGCATAGGGGCAAAAAACAACAAAGTGGGAAAAGCCTTTTGGTTGATTCCTATTTCTTGGAGCTCTGAATTTTTCACTCACTTTTTTAAAATTAAAAAGAAAAACCAATCAATTAATTTAATTTCTGAGAGAGAAAGAAGACTCCCTCTGTCTTTGGCCAAATACTACTGGCCTCCAAGTGGAGTTTTACAAGTTTTTGGTGATCATCAGGAATAGAATCTCAGGACACACCATGTAAGCCAAGCAAGTGATAGCTTTTTTTTATTGAATGCGAAAGTACACTCTCAGGAAAGAGAGCAGGCAGGCTCAAAAGAGAGCAGCTGCACTGGGAGGAAGTGGTTTTAGATCCTTTGTAGTCTTACTGATTGAGGGGAGGAATATTCAAGGCCAAGGGGTTCACTTCTACCAAGAATTTGGGTAGTAATTTCTAGAATTGGGTCCCTTCCCATTTTCATACTTTATATGGTTGTCTCAGAACTGTCATGGTGATTTCAAGGATGGAGAAATTTTTAAACCACAATGTAAATGATAGTGTAATTAGCCAAAGGTCACGGAAGGTGACAGAGATAGGTAACAAGCCACTTGAGGCTGGTTCTTGCCTGTGGTTACCAGCCCCTCTGGTCAGCTTCTGTTTGAGAGTTATTTACTTTAACAATTGCACCTGATCTTCAAGTCCCTGCATCGGGTCTCGGCCCTATCTCCTGGTCTCCTGCTTTAACACAGGATTTCCTCTAAAATAACTGGGAATCTATGAAAACTTATTTACAAAAAGAAGCAGCTCCAGCCCTCGACAACTACAATCTAAACCAAGATTCTATCTGTTGAAATCTCCACCAGCCAAGACTATTTTAACAAGTTTTACATTTTAGTTTGCATTATGAAAACAATTCTGCTTCATTTTCCACATATAAAAATATATCATAAGAATGAATGCCTTTTAGAATTATTTACACTTGTATTAGTTATCTATTTCTGTGTAACATATTACCCCAAAACTTTAGTGGCTTAAAACAACACACATTTATTATCTCACAATTTCTGGGGTCAGGAATTTGGGAGTGGTTTGGTGAGAGGCAGTCAGGTTTTCTCATGAGGTTGCTGTCAAGATGTCAGCCAGGGCTGCTGTCATCGGAAGGCTTGACTGGGCCTGGAAAGTGCTCTCCCAAGAGGGCTCACTCATGTGGCTGTTGGCGGAGGCCTCGGTTCTTCACTGCATGGGCCTCTGCACAGGGCCGATTGAGTCTCCTCCCCACATGGCAGCTGTCTTCCCATATAGTAGATGATCCAAAAGAGGGAGCAAAGAGAAAACCACAACACCCTTTTGAAACCTAGTCTTGCAAGCCAAACACTCTCACTTCCACCACACTATTCATTAGAAGTGAGTTATTAATACTAAGTCCAGCCCACACTCAAGGGGAGGAAAATTAGGCTCTACCTTTTGAAGGGAGGAGTGTCAAAGAATTTTAGGACATAGTTTCAAACTGCCACTGTACTTGTGGCAGTGGTTCCTCCTGACACCTCACACCCAGCCTCTATTGGTAAGTTCTGCGGCATCACTCGAAAAATCCCTGGCCTTTAAGCTATTTTCCCTCTACCCATATTGGTGGCCCCTGACACAGGCCTTGAGAGAACAGCCCAGGCCAGTGCTTGTGAAACTGCAGGTTTTGACCCATTAGTGAATCTTCGTCAGTTTTTTTTAGTAGATGAGATAAGAAAAAATATGCATGTATTGCACATCGTAAGGATAAATTTCATAGAAATATTTATTTCAATTCATTCATTCATTCGCTCAACAAATATTTATTGGGGGGCCTACAATGTACCAGGAACTATGTGGGGCACTTAAGACTCACATGTGAACAAAACGAGGATCCCTGATCTCCAGGAGATTATAGTCTAGGGGAAGGACTGAGACCATAAAAATAAACATAATAAAACCGAGTATTTAGTAAGTTCGAAGGTTTGATCGGAAAAGGAAAAAGTAGAGCAATATAAAGGGGTTTAAGAGAGTGTGTGTCGGGGGGTTAGTTGCCATGGTAAATAAGGTAAATAGGTAGGCCTCCTTGAGAAAGTAGTAAACAGATGATTTGTGTACATATATATATATATGCAAATGTGTGTATATGTCAGTGTGTGTGCATGCACTGTATCTGTATACTTGTATGTGTTTGCTGCATCTGCTATAAAATTAATTTCTTGCCATGAAGCATACCTGGAAGTCTGAAAAACACCACCACTTGACCACAATCTGGGCCAGGTACCATGTGAAGGAAAAAGACAGACAGAAGAGGGAGAGGAACATGCTCTCATCCCCTCAGTTCCCAGGACCTCAGTTAGTACCTCTCTGATTAGGAGAGAGACGGGGGTTACTTTCACACAAGCTCTGGGCTACTGTGGGACACCCTCTCAAAGCAGGAAATGTGTCACCTTTTTAACCTTGCTGAACCTAGGCCATTTAATTAAAAACCCATCCCAACCTTTAGCAAACTCACTCATAAATTCATAATTGCAACAGGCTGTGATGTATGTCGCATAAAGGAGGAGCACAGTGGGTTCTTAATCTGAATGAGATAGGAGGTGGAGGAAGAGATCCCAGGCAATTTCCTAAAAATAAAAGCTAGTGGGGAAGACTGTGTGGGGAGACAGGATTTCTACAGAGAGGAAAACATCTGTGCAAAGTCCTGGGGGGCGGGGAGAAAATGTGAGACACAGAAAGAATACAAGTACTGTAGCTCTAGATTGTGAGACGTGACGACGTGGTGAGATCAGAGCCTACTGACTTTAAAACCCATGTTAAGGAGTTTGAACTTTATCCTGAAAGCAACGTGGTATCGTGGAAGGGTTTTAAGCAGGGAGAGATTTGCATTTGAGAAGTATTTTAGAACATTGAGACTGGCAAAACTGAATAGCAATGATCCTCCAAGTGCAATATAAGCAACCCATGAACAGGAAGTATGCAAAACAGAATTTAAAGAGTGGGGAGAAAATAGTAGATCTACTTTTCCTAAAAAAGGAAAATATTAAGCTTTACTAAAATGCAATATATAGTTTTCAGCATATAATTATATATATAATATATAAATAAATATATGTTGGGGGTAAGTACTCAAAAAATTTGTACCGGTAGGGATGTGCAGTCAAGCACATTTACAGAGCACAGATACAGAAGATAAGCTGGAAGAATCCTGGGATGCTGCTCCTCATCCGTTCCTGGTTGGTAGGCTTGATCCCACCTCCAGGGACAAGGGCTCCATCCAAGGCCTTGTTCACAGCTGGGACTACAGCAGGAGCCGCCAGGCTCTGCAGGCCCAAAGATGTAGAGAATGTCTTGGCCACCCCATTCCAACTCTGCCCCAACAGAGTACTTTCCAGGAAATGGAGGAACCCAGGTGAAGTCCCAGCAGGACTCGTGGGAGGGAAGCTAGCAGGGCCATTTGGCTGACAGCCTCAAGGTTGAGGGAGCCTCAAATTTTGGCTCCCGTTCAATGACAAGTTTGTGCAGAGGAACAGGATGAGGTCTTTTTACAAATGCAGAGTTTGACCTTGAGCTATATCATTTTCTAAGAGCCTGTTACCATGGTTACCCCTGAGTGGCCTTGGGTGCCAGTGAAGAGCCCAGGCTGTACTGCTGGAAGAGAGAGTTTTTTCACGTTAAAACTACTCCTACACATTCGGTGGCCTCTCTCCAAGAGAGCGCTTTGAGATATGAAAGGACTGTGTGTGCTACGTGTACGTGGTGATTGCAGTGCTTAATGAGGGACCTCTGAAAACACATATTTCCTCATTTGACCTGCTTTGTGTAAGGTTTTCGTTTGAAATATTTTTATTTAGTATTTGCTTTTCTCTTAGCTTTACATCAAGTTTATATAAAATAGGATTTTGCAATCAATTTTTGTTTATTGGTGCATATTCTTTTTAAAAATCTGTCCTGTGTACTATTTTCAGGCTATTTTAATCTTTTATAATCCTCATCACTTGCCATTGAATAATTAATTGTGATCAATTACACACTGAATTGTTTTTTAAACGTCAGCCCTACTCAGGATACAATTTAAGTAAAAAGTAGCAAATGAGTACTCTAAGAATTTAGATATTGCAGGTTTATAAATTTTCATTTTGTTTATAATATAAAGTCATTAGCCAATCCTTTTATTGTTATCCCATGGCTCATTATTAGAACCATGGAAATCCATGAGCACTGGTACTAGTTAAATATGAGAGTAGAAGGGAGGAGGAGCTCAAAAAATTCGAGTGTTACCCAGTTTCACTGAAGATCCTTAGAAGTTGTTTAGACTAGAGTGTGACTGTGGAGGAAAATCCAAGCAGGAGAATTGTGTTGTGCTGAGTCTGGAAAGTGAAGACCAGCAGTAGTTGGAGACAACACCTAGGGGCCTGCTTGTGCACCTGCATGGTAGGTCTGTTCACTGAGATAGGGAGGAACCATGGGAGAGGACCAGCTTCCAGCAGGAAGACCACAAATTTAACCTTGAACTTGTTCAGCTTGAAAAACTTTTGAGACGTTCAAGTGGCGAAGTAAAGTAGACAAGACCTAGAGTCGAAAATAAAAGCTTGGGCTAACGACGTCAATTCGGGAGTCATCGTACAGATGGTGATTGGGGCCGGGCCTGTAATCCTAGCACTCTGGGAGGCTGAGCAGCGGGAGGATCGCTTGAGGCCTGGAGTTCCGGACCAGATAGTGAGTGAAGCTAATGGCAGAGCAGAGATGTATAGAGATCTAGAAATCTCAAGAAGAGTAAAGAACAAGAGCAGAGCTTAGGACAAAGCATTAAGGAATCTTGATATTTAAGGCCAAACAACGACAGTTTTGAGAAGGAAAAAAGTTGATATGGTGCTAAATGCTGTTTAGAGATCAGGTAAAATGAGCGTGGAATGATGTTGAGAGCACCGGAGAGCCTGACATGAACCGCCCAGGTGTGACGGGAGGGGACGGAGCAATGAGAAGTGAGGAAACAGAAGTCAAAAGTCTATATATCTCTTTCAACAAATTTTATTACAAAGGAGAGGAGAGAAAGGTGGTGGTTGCTGGAGGGTGTGAAAATCAGAGCATAGGTCTTTGTTTGGTTTGGTTTGGTTTGAGGACGGGAGAGACGGGAGCATGCGGTTGGAAGAATCCAGTTGAAAGGGAAAGGCTGAGGGCACAGAAGATCAAAGGGACAACTGCAGAACTGGTGGGAGTGGAGACGTGCAGGTCAGGAAGAGAAAATACCTCCCACAGTCAACAGAAAGTAGCAGAGGCTTGGGGCAGATGCCAGGTAATTAGCTTACAGGAAGTTGAGAGAGTTCTTGGCTGATGGCTCCAATTTACTCTAAGACGCTAAGGATGAGAAGGGTGGTAAAAGGATTAGAGGTTCAAAGAAAGTAGGAAAATTCAGAACAGTCATTCACTAGAGAGAAAAAGAGAGTGAACCACAGAAACATATTAGGACTTCCAGGCTGTGCTGAGAGTCCACTGGAGACTGGTGATTGTTCATTTATTAACGTCCCTTTTCACAGCCCTAATGGAAAGACTGCCAAAAACTAATTAAATAATGTTGTGTCTTTTTTGATACTTACTTTTAATATGGATATCACAGCAATTTTTCTACATACATCTGTATTTTTCATCTATATTTTTCTTTCATTACTCTTGAGCATCAAATTCAAATCAATGAGAAAGAGAGTTATGGTAACTAAATCGAATTCTTTTGTTTCTTTACAACTTAAAAAAATGTACCAGAATGGCTGAAAAGCTAATGAAGCCTTGAAACCTCTAAAAATACTAACGTCAGTATTAGCGTTTGGAATACTGCTAAGGGTACACGGATAAAACCACAGTGTAAACATACTGGCCTTTGCAAGTTGGGGTTGGGGAAGGGTTAGCTAAAAGTGTGCAGAATTCAATAATTCATGAGGAATAAAGGAGTCATTAAGATGAAATAGGAGAGTATTCAGAAATAAACTCAGAAATTCAAATAAACTCAAGAATTTGAGTGTCCAAAAGCAATGTAGCCACATCACTTTGAGAAGGACTGTATGAGACCAACTGAAGGCTGTGTGATGGTTAATTCTGAGTCAACTTGACTGGGCTAAGGGATGCCCAGACAGCTGATAAAACATTATTTCTCGGTATGTCCATGGGGTGTTTCTGGACGAGATTAGCATCTGAATCAGTCGACTGAGTAAAGAAGATCACCCTCCCCAGTGTGAGCAGGCACCATCTCATCCCTTGAGGACCCAAATAGACCAAAAAAGCAGAGGAAGGGTGAATTCACTCTCTAATCTGGTGCTGGGACATCCGTCTACTCCTGCCCTTGCACATTAGAGCTCTTAATTCTTGGGCCTTCAGACTTCTGGACAGACCCCATAGGCTCCCCTGGATCTCGAGTCTTGGAACTCAGACTGAATCGCACCCCTTTCCTGGTTCTCCAGCTTGTAGACGGCAGACCACAGGACTTCTCAACCTCCAAAATCATGTGAGTGATTTCCCATAATAAATCTCCTCTTACATATCTATATACACCCTATTGGTTCTGTGTCTCTGGAAAACCCTAACACAGGCTGAAATGGTAACAAAGGCACTGAAATAAATAAAGAAGGAAGGTGGTGAATGTTGAAGACAAACATTACGGGAGGAAAATGAATATAAAGAGGACCAGAGGCAGAAACTAAAGAAAATATTTTAAATGCGCCAACATTTATCATTTGACCTCTCACTAGTAGGGGGTTTCTGTCTCCTGGAGTCCTGGGGAGAGAAGCAGCTGGTGACGTGTTCCCAGGTGTTTCCATTCTATATTGTAGAGTGGTTCCTCCACTGCTGAGCTTCAGGCGAGTACTGAAACGGGCAGGTCATTCCCAGCTTCAGCTTTACTCTCTCCTCTGCCTACTCTGGTGGGAGATGACCTTTCTCTTAATCTATGCGCATCTCTCTCCTTCTGTGTATGTTTGAGAAAAGTCTAAATAAAAGACCAGCATCCAGATCAGCAGGTTTCCCCCCACCTCCACCTGCCCCGCCCCACTCAGGCCCAAGGCAGCAGCCTGGAAATCCTACTCGACTCTCCCCTCTCCCTCACCTCCCATCCGTATTTCACAAGCTCTCCCGTTCCACCTCCGGAGTATCTTTCAAATCCATTCAACTCTCTCTGAATCCCTGTTTCTGCCTTGGGCCGCCATCGTCCCTCACACAGATCACAGCTGCCTTCTGCCCCAGGTATGCCCACGCCCGCCCCCACTCTTCCCTGATTCGGTTGCTGCACAGCCAGAGATTCGTCCAGCATGCTAACCTGATCACGCTCGTTCACTGCTCAGCTATGAGTGGCTCTATATTGCCCTAAGATAAAGCCCACACTCCTTAAATCTTGGTCATGAGGCCCTTCGTCTGCCCTCTGTTTCACTTTCCTCCAGGATTTAAATGTTATTTTTTTAATTGACCTGTAACAATTGTATCAATACATATTCTTGGGGTACATCCTGACGTTTTGATACATACAACACATAGTGATCACATCAGGGTAATTAGTGAATCCATCATCCCAAATATTTATCATTTCTTTGTGTTGGGAACATTCAATATCCTCCTTCTGGCTATCTGAAACTGCAATAGATGTTACTGTTAACCACAGTCATCCTGCAGTGCTGTAGACACTGGGACCGATTCCTCGATTCCTCGCTCCAGCCGTAATTAGCTCAACTGGTCTTCTTATTTCTCATCTCACCCACCTCCCCGACTTCCCCTCACTTCCTCCTTCGTCTACTCTCTCTTCCCACCCCGCTCACTGGGCAAACTCCTAATTCAGGTTTCTGTTTAAACACTATTTACTCCAGAAAGACTTCCCGAACCTCATCGTTTCTTCCAGATCCAAAATTTTACTTTCTTTAAACATCAAGAAATGCCGAGAAATCCATGTTGCATTTTATTGTACCTATCTGCTTGAAAGCTCAGATGACTAACAATATAATGATCTAACAATAACTAAAAATTGCTGTCTTTTCTATGCATGTGGTTGTGTGTAGGGACCTTCCCTGGGCAAAATTGGCTTAGGTCCAGAGTCAGCAAAACTGGGTGTGCTCTCCTTGGCGCCAGAGGTCAATAGGCCCGGGCACGGCCTGTTGACCAAACAGAACTATTCCTCGTGACAGATAGCTTTATGACAGATAACCAAGCGCCTGGGGTCTTGCAAACAAGCCAAGGCGTCTCATTGTCCTGCATAGGGTAATGAGATAAAGAAGTTAAGATGCAAACGTCTGCTTCCCTTAAGCAATCGTCAGGAAGTAATGAAAATGTATTTTCCTCAGGGCGCCCAAGGTAGTCACGTGCTAGGAAGTAGCTGCCGGACAGAGAAAAGTATAAGAATAAAGCGCCTGGTGGAATCCCCACTGCAGTCTTGTATGTCCTTGTGTGTGTATGTGTGTTTCTTTCTGTGTCCATCCCCCGTTCTGCAATCGGGCCGCGACAGTTGTGTCTTTTCCCGCTAACATGACAGCTCCTTTAGGGAAGGGATCTTGCCTGCCTCACTCATCCCGGCTGCTCAGGACCTGGGAGAGGACCAGCACAGCAAAGATGAGCGAATGCGATGAATGCTCAGCAGAGCCAGAGAAAGACTGGGCCACACTCGGGTTAGAGTTCAAGAGTGGAATAGCACGTTCCTGCGGCCCGGCCTGGAGGCGATAGAGGTGATGCATTTGAGAGAGTCTCACTGGGAAAGTGAAGCTCAAGGAGGAAAGTGAAGACAAGCTACAGAAACAGACTGTCAGCTGTCAGGATCAATCTGCTTTGCTTAGTGCTATATTCCTAAGCACAGTGGTTGGATGAATGATCCAATGAAGTCCCAATGTAGCTTTTTGGAACTTAGCAAATGAGATTTGGTCAATGTTCCAGATTTGATCAGACTTAGGGAAAATGCTGACAAGACATTGAATTGTATTCATCGAAATTCCAATTTATTCATTTCCATAAGAAATATAACTGACAAATGGGCTCAGAGTTCACGTAGACCTGTCTTATTTTCTCTGTGGATTAGGAAGCCAAATCATAGGATGTTTCTTGATGAGCATAGATTCAGAGAAAGGGAAGTTGTAATTCAATGATTAATAACATAGGGCTTTGATTGCCGGATTCCTTCATTTTTGTGGTTGGTGGGTATACCTGCCCGGTGGAGGCCCTGCCTCCTGTCCACGGAAGGCACCACCAGCATCAGCCTGTCAGACTGCTGTTTTGGGTTCTTTTTTGCTCACAACTCCCCATATTATAGTGACAATGTATTTAGATAAACCAACATCTTCTATTATATTATAAGGGTCTTTAACCAGCCCGAGAGTCTTTAAGGCGATTGGCCTGTCTCTATAGTGATCCCCCAGAAATCTTGATTTTATGGTGGAACTTTTCCAAGAGCAACCACATTTCCTTCATTTCCAAGTCCTGAGGAGTCACCTGCCTCCAGTAACATTTCCCACTTGAGATTCTGAGACTGAACCAGAGATTGTTGGAGCTAGGGACGGCATTAGGTAATTTACTGGGTCATTGACTTGTTGGAAATTGAGGGCATCTAGGCACTGATGTTTGAAAAGAGAAGAAATGTTGAGTCTAGGAGAAAAGACAGGAATGAGAATAGCTTTTGAAAGCTCACCAGAAGGTGGCTGAGACTGCTTAGTAGAGAGACCAGAGGCAAAGTGCCAACACTTAGAAGCTAGAGCAGAGTTGTTTAAAAATGAAAAGCCTGTGCTTTGTTATACGTGTAAATACCTTGTTGTTTGTGTCTTCTATAATTATTTTCTTCTCATTCTCCCTCAATGTACACAAGTTCTTCTTGTAAACACTGAACAGCCTTTTAATGGCATTCATGACTAACAACCGCTATCTTTTCTGTGCATGTATTTATTGTACCTTCTCCCATTAAAGTGGCAGCTGCTTGAGGGAAAGAATCTCGCCTGCCTCAAGATTAAATCATAGTAGCTCCTTGTAAAAAATATTTTGCAGTGTTATCTTGGAACACTATGCTCTTGTCTCGTGACAAGAGAGGCCATATGTTTTTGAAGTTTCCATCGAAGACTCACCCTGCCTTAGCTGTTTAGTCTCCCAAGATCAGTTTCTCTCATGGTTTAATATTGGATAGAGGCTTATCTCCTAAAGAATTGGTGATTTTTAAAAAATGTCAGATAACAAGAGACACATAAATCGTCATCCTTTCCTTTCTGCCATGAAGCCAGAGCTAAATGTTGAGCTCACCTACAGCCCCTGGCACAGGAATCTCCGACATAAGTATTCAGGCCACACATACTTGTATGTGTGTCTCTTCCGTACTGTAAAATCATAGATGCGTGTGAACAGTGAAGATATTATTCATGCTGTTTGGTTTTGCCCCACAATGAGCTCCAAGAAGATTCCAATCCACAGCTGGTTTGTCTTCCTCAGTCTCTTACAGAGGTTCATTAGCAACTGTCCCATCCATTTATCTAAGTGAGCACACAGGAGAAGGCATGTAAGTGATACTGTGCTTTCTATGTCTATTAAAAAATAAACCACATAATTTATTTGCACCTACAATCATATATGCTTTTTGAAGATATGAAGAACAATGGTAGTGGTTACTGAAAAACACCTTGGTTGGATGCCGTTCTCTCATCTTGTGCAAGGTGTGTATTCATGTACGCAATTATGTTACGTTCCGAAGGACAGACGAGTTCACCTCAGAAGGGCAAATCTTCAACTATTCTGGAGACTGCACGATTATCTCCCTCTGTCATTACATGGTCTTTAATAAACTATTCACGTTTTAATCATTCTTGTGCAGCTTTAACTACAAATTACTGGATTTTTCTTGAGTAGGCTGGCTTTTTAAAAAATGCATGAATTTTAAAACAAAATTAACCCTACATATAGTGCATATGAATTAAGCAAAGGTTTCTTCACAGACTAAGATGAAATCTTTTTTTAAAAAACATTTATTTCAATAGATTTAGGGGGTACAAATGGTTTTTTGTCACGTGGATGAATCGTATAGTGGTGAAGTCAGGGCTTTTACTGTACCCGTCACCGCATAGTGTACGTTGTACCAGACTGGACATTCTTCATCTCACACCCACCCCCGCTCTCCCCCCGAGTTGAAATCTTTCGGCGTGCAAGAGGTTTTTGTGGTGGCCAGTTCCACTGATCATCACAACAGTGATGTATTTTGGCACTTATTAAGTACCTACTGTTTCCCCTAGGCCTGATTAGGCTTAGAGATAGAGCAAAACAAAAAGTGATTGAATACAATTTCCTTGTCTTTGAGGTATTGTAATCTGTAGTGGCTGAGCAGATATGACCTGTTTACCTGAAGAAAGAGATTTTCAAGGCAAAGAAAAGGATTAATTAAGGAGGATTGAGGTTTAGTTAGTCTTGGAAGGTTTTGTGGACTTCAAGTTTCATCTTAAAAGAAATGTAGGATTTGGATGAAGGAAAATAAGGAAAGAATTCTTGTTCTAGGAGGAGACAAGCATAAACAAAGCTCACATAAAGGAAATCAGTAGTGAATTGTGGGTGTAGGTGTGAGTATGGGGTGTGTTCACACCCAGAGGTGGGCTGGGAGGACACTTCGGATGGAGAGTTGGAAAGAGAACGCGGAGTCTCCTCAGGAAACACTGGTGGAGGGCTGACCACGGGACTGGGAAGTTGGGAGTTAATCTCTCAATCTGATACACACTAAGGAGCCATTGTGAACTCTTCATCAGAGCAGGGAGATAATGGAAACGTGCTTCAGAGAGAATCCCGTTGTGCAGATAAGAGGCTTTGTAATTACAAGCAGGGAATAGGATATGAAGGTTTTCATCAGCACCAGGCACTATCTGAGCAGCAGAAAATCTCTAGCTTCTCTACAAAATGAAGGTTTATATAGAACAGCAGAAAGCAGAAGAAAAAGAGCATTAAATGATCATTTTGAGTTCAACAGTGAATAGCAACAAAAGACTAAAGTTTCTAGCATAGTACTAGTGGCATAATAGGGTTTAATAAGCATTATTATTGTGGTTGTTATTTTTATCATCATTTTAAGAATATTTTGCATTATGTTTTAACAGAAATGGAAAGCAAGGGAATCTTGTATTTGTTGTGTGCAAGCTAGGTTAGAATCGTATTTCGTTCCCTTTTCACAATAACCCTGAGATGTAGATATTAATCTCTATTTTTTATTGTTTTTATAATTGGAGATATAAGGCTCAGAATGGCTAAGAAACATCCAGCTAGTAAGTGGTAGAGCCTAGATTTGGACCCAGATCTGTCTGGCTCCAAAATCTGAATCAGGAATCAAAATATCTGCCTGGAGCTAGAAGGGCAAATACATGAATGTAAACTAATTCTGACTCTCAACCTATCTGAAGAAAAGAGTCAGGGAGAAGGGAGAAAGTTCAACAGTGGAGCACGGAAAAAGGGAGGGCCTGCAAGGCAGAACTGGGAGTGGATTTAGCTCTAAGCAGCAGTAAGACTGGTGACTCTGACTGACACACGTGGTCAAGTGGTTTTCTTTAAACACACGCAGTGCTCCGGCTTTACAAGGCTGGGATGCTAGTTCCTTTATCTTTCCACATTTACCCAGAGATTTTATCATTGGCCTTCCAGAGACCTTGTTAGAGAGAAATATTCGCTCTCTGTACTGGAGGAAAACTGGGAAGGAAGCGTTCGGCACTAGAAAGGAGACTGCAGTTCATATACTAAAACACCGATGATCTTACTTACACCCTGGCCTCTTGTGAATGTATTACTAGCATGAGCGATTTTCTCCAGGCATCTAATCAATCTGTCACACCAATGAGATGAAGCTTCTGGATGTGCATAACTAAGACAAGAATACCCTAAAGGAAATGCCACCATGAGGCCCTGGATGGCCAGAAGCCCTGCTCCTGGTGACACCACTCCTTTGAAAGTTTAGCAAAGTGAGGGGCGGGGAGGGAGCCATTTTACTTAGCATCTGAGCTCCGTCCCTGTGTCTCCACTTCCTGAAAACCTTTTCTGTTCAAATTGTCCTCATTAAAGGTTCTGCTTAGAGGTGGCATATGTCAATTCCATTCACATTTCCCTCAGCAGAGCAAGTCCCATGGCCAAGCCTGATGTCAGTGATGGGTGCAAATGTCATCTTTTATAGGAAGGGCAGCAAAGGATCGGTAGCAATAGTATAATCTATTACATGGCATGGGAGTATTTGCTTACTTATCTGTTTAATTGAAGTTTCTACTCCTTCCAGCAGTCAAAGAGAATGTTTTCTCTGTGTAGTCAGCTTTGTTGCAATAACAAACAACTCCAAAAATCTCAGTTGCTTACAATAAAAAACATGTGTATGTCTTGTTCATGTTACATGTGGGTCTGCTACAGTCCAGGCTGTGGCCCTGCTCCCAGGTTGTGGGTTGGTGGCAGGTCTGTTCTGGTGTGTTCTCAGTCTGGCACTCTCACCAAAGGAGCAGTCCTGATCTGGGACATGCTGGGGCAGAGGGCAGAGCAAGCGTCCACACTGAAGCAGCTTTATCAGTCAGGGAAACGGAGCCAATAGAAGAGAGACATATATATAAGAGATCTCTTATAAGAATTGGCTCACACAGCTATAGAGGCCAAGAAGTCCCATGAGGTGCTGTATACAAGCCTGAGAACCAGGAAAGCCAGTGGTGTAATTCAGTCCAAGTCTGAGGGCCTGAGAATGGGTGGGGAGGCATGAAGGTGTCAGTACCTGCCTGAGTCCAAAGCCTGAGAACCAGGAGCTCCAACGTCCAAGGGCAGGAGAAGATGGAGTTCCCAGCTCAACGAGACAGAACAAATTTGCCCTTTCTTCTCTTTTTGGGTCTCACTAATAGATTGAATGATGCCCATCCATAATGGTGAGGGTTCATCTTCTTTACTCAATCTACCAATTCAAATGCTAACTTCTTCTGGAAACACCCCCACAAACACACCCAGGCATAATGTTTTATCAGTTATCTGGGAATCCCTTAGCCCAGTCAAGTTGACACCTAAAATCATCCATCACAGCAGACAAGATCCATCACACCTAAAGCCTCTGTTCGATCCTGGCATAAGTCATATCTGCTCACAAGCCATCGGCCCGACCTGACAACAGGGTGTAGAAGTGCACCCTTCCCCTGCTTATGGGGAGGCGCTGTGCACTCACCTGAAATGGAAACGGATGTCTGATCTTTTACAGAGAGGAGGAGCGAACAATTGCAAACAAACTGTAAAATCCGTCAGGGATTTTCCACTGAGTTTTGTCAGTACAGTCAGCCATCTGTATCTGTGGGTTTCATATCCATGGATTCAACCAACTACAGATCAAAAATATTCAGAAAGAAAAAACAATAAAAAATAACAATACAATAAAAAAATAGTACAAACTGAAAATACAATGTAACAACTATTTACATAGCATTTACATTGTATTCAGTATTACAAGTAATCTTGACACGATTTAAAGTCTATGGGAAAGGCCAGGTGCAGTGGCTCACGTCTGTAATCCCACTTTGGGAGACCAAGGTGGGAGGATCACTTGACACCAGGAGTTCGAGACTAGCCTGGGCAACATAATGAGACCCTGTCTCTACAAATAATAATAATGATAATAACAATAATAAACTAGCTGGGCCTGGTGGCACTTGCCTATAGTTCTAGCTACTTGGGAGGCTGAGGGAGGCCTAGGCTGAGTCCAGGAGTTTGAGGTTACAGTGAGCTATGATTGCACCATTGCTCATCTAGCCTGGGCAACACAGTGAGACCTTGTCTCTAAAAACAACAATAATAATAAACAAAGTATATGGGAGTATGTACATAGGTTACATGAAAATACTATGCTATTTTCTATATGGGACTTAAGCATTCAAAGATTTTTGTATTCTCAGGGGTCCTAGAACCAATCTCCCACTGATATTGAGGGACGACTGTAATTTGAAGGGTGTTGACACAAGGCTTAACATGCTACTTCTGCTATTGCAGTCTTGGATTGATTCTCACCTTTTCCAACATCGGTATTATCCACAGCCTCAATTTCAATAATATTGTGTTTTAGAACCAAGAGATAAACCAAAAACATTGGTCCAGATTATCTTCAGGAGATAAGAATGTACGTTTTTAATATGAAATGTGATTATTTTGTTCATTTGCTTACATTCTCACCTCGTTCCAAAATTGATTTGATACAAGAGCTGGGCATTAAATGTAATTTTGGATTTTTTTCTCTCCTTTCTATTCCTCTTTCTGTTGTTTTTCCCTTTTTCTTCCTTTCCCTTTTCCAGAGACTAGAGAATATGGCAAAAAGCTAAACATTATTTATTTTGCAGTTATTGAATGTCTGTTACCAGTGCATAACAAGTACTATAACCACTAACTTCAACTTTGTTTAAAATTCTTCGTCCATCTAGCAATAAGGTAAGCAACAGAATAGAATAGCACTTAGTGCAGAAACTGGCCAAGTTGAGACTATCAGTCCATTTATCCATTCATTCAGCAAGGGGTGTACTGAGCACCTGCCACCTGCCAAATCTGCTCTGAGCTTTGAGGATACATCTCAAAGCACCTGCATTTTACTCGGGAGGGAAAGGTAGTAAACAATACGTATGTCAGGCGTGACATATATTCTTTCCATGTGCCAAATACAATGTGGAAAAAATTAAGTATAGGTAACAGCGAAAAGGTAGACACCTGCACCCATGATCATGGCAGCATTATTCACAACAGCCAAAAGGTGGAAGCAACCCAAGTGTCCGTGAACAGATGAGTGGATACACAAATTATGGTATATACAGTTCAATGGACTATTATTCATTCTTAAAAGGGAAGGAAATTCTAATACGTGCTACAACATGTGTGACACTGTGCCAAGTGAAATAAGTCCGTCACAAAAAGACAAATACTGTGTGATTCCACTTATATGAGGTACATAGAGTAGTCACACCTCACAGAGACAGAAAGTAGATGGGGGGAGCGGGGAGTTACTGTTTCACGGGCACAGAGCTTTAGCTTTGCAAAATGAAAGGAGCTGTGGAGATGGATAGTGGTGATAGTTGCACAACGGTGTGGATGTGTGTGCTCAACACCACTGAACTGCACACTTAAAATTAGTTAAGATGCTAAGTTTTACGTTATGGATATTTTAGCACAATTAAAAATATTTTTTAAAAAAGCTAGCATTGGGGTGGGGTGTCTTTTTCTGGTAGGAATGTTAGATAAGAGCTCTTTCAACAAGCTAGGATCACCCTTGTCCAGATGGCCGGAGACTCGTTGGACAATCCATTTACTACAAGCGTGTCAGTATTCGGAACTGGGGCAACACAAGTTAAGGAGTATGGGTGCTTTATTTCTTTTTGGCTGAGGGCAGGGGGGAGATGATATTTCCTAGTAGACATTCTGAATGATGTGGCTGAGGCATCTCAAACAACCTATCTGTTTAAGAAGACACCTGTCTACCTTAATAAAATAAAACTTCATTTTTCATTGTTGGCAACTGAGAGAGAATCTCTACAAGACAGAGGCCATTGTACCTCATCCAAAATTCATCTTCACCTTAGCTATCTCCCCTAATTGTTTCCTCACTGTCTTGAAGGAGGGAAGGATTATACTGTTTCTTTTATGTTCTTGAAGCCATTATAGCACAGCTACAATAAGACTAGAGTATTTTTATAAGATTCTGCTCAAGGTTTAAAAAAATAATAAAAGCACTTAACCACATTGAACTACATTATTTGCTTATAAAATACGTCCTCTTCTGAGTTTTGTAGGCAGCAGTCTACCTGCAATGTGATCTGCAGTTATCTGCTGAGCGCTTCTGGAGATCAAGAGAGAGCTAGGTGTTTTCTCTTGCCTAGGTCCACATTTTGAATTACAGCTTCCTGCCTGCCAGACTTCTTCCTTCTGGGATGGCTGCCCTGGGATGATGTCCTGCCCCCCACCTCCTCAGGGAAGCCTCTCTTCCCCCCCTACCAAGGAGAGGCTCCCCTGTAGCCTCAACAAGGAAAGCATATTTCAAGTCAACACACAGAGAAGAGATTGTCTCATAACAGTCAAAAATGAAAACCTCTTTTCCTCACCACGCCAATCCTGCTGCTTTTTCTGGGCTCTCCATTCACTGAAGCTAGAAACTAACAGTCACTCTGCACTCCTGTCTTGCTAATTCCCGCCTCTCCACATCCGATTAGTCACTTCGTCCTCCTGTGACGCTGCTTTCTGAATGGCTCTCAAATTAGTCCGTTTCTCTCCATCCACGACTCCACTCCCTCGTCACCTGCCATGATAATTTCTAATCCAAAGTACCTTCTGTCTCCATCTGTCCCATTCCAGATCCCTCCCGACTGTCCACAGTGATTTCCCGAAGTCCAAATCTACTCACCTCCATTCCCTGCTCAAAAGCTTCCACTGGTCCCCACTGTCTTCGAGATCAATCCTAAGCTCCTCACGAACAAGTGCCAACCTACTTGTATTCCACTCACCTCAAAGCATCTCATCCTTTAGCCTTCAGAACAACTATAGGTTTCCCAGAAAACACAGACTTTACAGCTCTCTGAACTTGTTCCCGTGGTTCCGTCTGCCTGAAACTTCTTCACGTCTTTCATCGGCCAAGTCTTAGTGTTCCTTCACCACCCGTCAGAGGTTCCCGTGCGTGTGTTTTCAATCGTGAAGTTTCGCTGGACTGCCCTGGACGATCAGCAGCTTCCTCCTGTGGTTCCAAAGCACTTTAAATGGAATTCTAATAGCTTCTTTCATATTTTACAGCAATTATTTGTTTTCAGTTCTGTCATTTCTCTTCTTCCCCAGACCCAAAGCTTCTGGAGAGAGAAGACTATCCTTGTATCTTCATCATTTAGCACAAGACTTAGACATAATGGAAGCTCAAGAACTTTAATCATTAACTCATTAATTAAAAATAACCATTTCATATCTGCCACTATCCAAACTGCGGGCTGGGTGCCGGGGCAGTCAGTGGTAATGACAGACACAATCCCCGCCCTCTGGGGACTTGAACGATGAATGAATTTACTAAACGTCCTTCAGCTTTGCCCAGCCTTTACCCAAAGAACTCAAATTAGTTGATACTTGTCTTGTACTATTATGTGTTTCTTAAAACACCAACGCTGCCAGTGACTGTGTTAATTAGGAAGGATAAGTATTGCTACGTTGCAAGTTCAAAGACGTTAAATCTCAATCTCTGCCTTCCAGAGGCATGCGGTCCACTTAGAAAGTAAAAACCAACACACGGAACAATTAGGAAACAATTTGGAAACATAGTTCAGTGCTAATTGTTTGGGACAGACTGCATACTTTCAGAAGGAGGATAATTAAGTCAGCTGTAGAACGAGTGCATGATTTATAACATATTCTGTGCACACCATCAGTGCGTTTAGCATAGCAGTAAAATAATTTTTAATACAGAAAACAAGGCTTTGCTCCTTATCTGTGGAATCTGATTTGTGGAAAAGCTGGACCTGTTCATCTGCTTGGAAAGTGAAAGGGGCTACTCACTCTCATGATGCTATGTAAAAAGAAACAGAAAAAAATGCCCACCGAAACCCAGATTTCTGGTGTCTCTTCCACAGAGCACACAGTCCCCAGAGATAGAAAGAGCTGGAATTCTATGCATTTATTTATTACAAGGAGAGGAACTGAAGAACAATTAGTGGAGAGGGTCATCTAGGGTCCCAAAGTCCTCACTGCTCCCAAGGGGGTCTTGTCAAGGCCAGTAAGAGAGCACCAGTCACAGTCTGGGTATTTGTGTTCATAAATGGATATATTTTTCCATTTGAATATTCCTTTCTCAAACACCCTTATTCTCTCTGGCCCCAACCCTTTATATACCAGTGAGCTTGTCTGTAGCTTTGACGAGAACAAACATGGCCCTGAGCTACCTCTCCATGGCCACCTTCCCGAGGGGCCAGTTGGTTCTTCTTGTGGCACTGGGAGGGGGACTGGGGACAGAAGGTGGAAGACTGAATTCCAGATGCTCGAAGCTGTTAGCACAAATCCAGCATCTTGGGAAGCTCTTAAGATATCCAGAGATTTACCCAGTTAGCCCAGTCTATATCAGAGTAAATCCTCTTCACCCTTGGCCTTCATACCAAACTTCTCACCCTGAGTTTCTAACTCAGGACAAACTGACTCTGAGCAGTGAAAGAGATACAGGCCAGTCGTTGCCTAAATATATTAACTACATTTGTTAGACTATTAGACTCTGGGCAACAAGAAGCAGAAATATTAGATGTAATATCCTGGGCATAAAGAGTCTATGTTAAACGACTTCAAGGGGCTCTGGACAGACCCTCCCTTAACAAGAACTCACCCCCAAGTCCCTTCCACACTGCTGTGAGCAACCGCCGTTCAGAGCTTCGGGGAGAGACAGGCAGCAGGCCACAGGCAGGCCACGGTTACCATGAGAACGTGCCCTCCTTGGTCTCAGAGATTTTGTGTGTTTACGTTGTTAACTCGATATGGCCTTGGCAGGGTTGGCCCAGGTTCAACACTTGAAATGAATGTACTGAAAGGTTCTATGGGGTTGGAGGGGAAGAACCCAAGACTGTGTCTCAGCCCAGCAGGCTCTGCGGGGACAAAACAACACTCGGATTCTGCTGACACGGATGATCTTGGGTTGGTTTGAAGGAGATGGTACGCTCCATTTGTTAGAGCTAATGACCTGTAGCTATCGATGGGAAAAGCCTGACTTGGTTTTTATTCTTCTCTTAAATAAACACTATTTTTCTTCTCTGCTTCTAATAATACAATGACTCTATCGGCGTTTGGAAATACGACTTTTTTCTTCTTACGGTACAGCATCTAGAATCTTCTTTTAAAATCTACTTCCAAAAGGGAAAAAAAATTTTTTTCCATTTGAAGGACGCATTAATATTTTCCATATGTATTGGCTCCTGAGGGTGGAATTAATATTCAGATTCAGATTCAGCCCATGTGGGTTGGCAAGTGCAGGCCCGTAGCTCACAGGCAAGCTGCAGCCGTGCGTGTCTTAGCTGCTCAGCAAATCCACCACCCTCCTGGGTGTGAGAAGCTGGCAGGGCTTGCCGGGCTGAGCTCTGAAATCGAGCCCTGAGCCTGGCTTTGAGATGGGATTTCATGGGCAATGCCGACCGAGGCAGCTCCTCTGCTAGAAAGGTCAAAAGATACTTTTTCACTTTGCGGGCATAGACATTCATGGAATGTCCTAGCTGGAAAGGGCCACAGAGATCACCACGTGTGGGCTCATGTTTGGCAGGTGAGAGAACTGGAGCTCACCGCAGCTCCGGGATCTGCCCGGGTCTGGCCAGCGCCAAGGGCAGGAATTGCTGCCCTCAGTCCCGGGGCTCCCAACGCTACGTCCAGGACCATGCGCGCATTCGACAATCTATAAAACGTTGTGCCATTTAGGGAAAAAAATATTAAAAAGGTGCATATATAATTCCAGGAAATGTAAACAAATAAGATTTAATTTTTCTGGCCTTCTCAAGCTGTCATTTTATAAAAATTAGTTCTTCTTGAGTAAGTAGTACATAAATACAAGATTCAAAATATATAAAAAAGTATACAGTAAAATAAATCTCCCCCATTCCTGACCCCAGTCCCTTGATTGCCTTCCCTAGAGGCAGGCAGTGATGCTAGTTTCCTGTGTCTCCTTTCAGACAAACCCTAAAAGACAATCTTTAAAAATTATTTAAAATGCATTGTTGTCACTTTTTCCTTGTGATCACAAACCCCTGTAGGGACATTGTGACTGAATAATACACAGTTGTTGCCCAGGTAATTTCTCACGAAGGCTAAACTGAGAGAACCTAAGAGGATTTGCAGGTTGGCGGGAGAAAGCACATTGCTGCCTGATTGCTGCGTTCATTCAATATTTTGTCTCTAATAGCTGTATTTTCTTTCTAAAATTTCTGTGTCCACAAACTAACGAACAGCTCACAGCATCGCTGTTCAGAATTTGTGGTTTTCAATGACCAACTACCTAGATGGAGAATAATCAACAGAAGGCCTGTTCTTTATTTTTGAGAGACAAAAGTTTGCAACCTTGCCTTTTCACATAAATCTTCATTATCTGTGATCAAAAACCAAGACCCATAAAGAATTAAAGGAAGAAAGCAAGGAAAAAACCATGTGGCATCTTTGAGATTTCTCTGATGTTTATGCCCCAAATACTCCCTACTGACCAATTCCATTGCTCCAGGTCAAGCCCCCTTTCTTTGCTGGGACTATTAAAATAGAGTCCTGTTAGTTATCCTTGCATAATCCGGTCACTGTGGCTAGTGGGCGAGTGGGAGGGGCTACACGGTGAAGTCAGAGGTAACTGGGACCACACGTAATAATGAGCTTAGATTTCATTGTACTGACACTGACAAGAAGATGCTATTGCAAGATTCGAAGTAGAGGATTTGTCTCAATATCAACTCGTGTTTACTCTTGAACAACTCGGGTTCGAACTGCACAGGTGCACTTCCGTGTGGAGGGGGTGAAGACCTTTATGTGATCCGCTTCCACCTAATCAATAGTGAACCTATTTTCTCTTCCTTATGATTTTCTTCACCACCTTTTCTTTTCTCTAGCTTACTTTATTGTGAGAGTACAGTGTATAATACACATACAAAAAATATGTCAGTCAACTGTTTATGTTATTGGTAAGCCTTCCAGTTTTGGGGGAGTCAAAAGGTATGTGTGGATTTTCAGCTTCATGAAGAGTCAGCACCCCTAACCCCCAAGCGTTCAAGGATCAACTGTATGTGTATATTTATACACACATACATACCTATCAGAGATTTATTTTATTTTATTTTTTGAGACAGAGTCTCACTCTGTTGCCTGGGCTGGAGTGCCGTGGCATCAGCCTAGCTCACAGCAACCTCAGACTCCTGGGCTCAAGCGATCCTCCTGCCTCAGCCTCATGAGTAGCTGGGACTAGAGGTGTGCACCGATTTGTTGTAGAGACGGGGTATCACTCTTGCTCAGGCTGCTCTCAAACTCCTGACCTGAAGCGATCCTCCCGCCTCAGCCTCCCAGAGTGCTAGGATTACAGGCGTGAGCCACCATGCCCGGCCCACATACCTGTAACATATATTTAAATCATTCAGGATGCCACATGGAGCATGACTAGGGAACAAGAGGCTTTGTAGTAGTTTAGCTGAGAGACGATGGAGGCTGGAGGATGACCGGAGTGGTGGAGATGGAGGGAAGTGGATAGATTCAGAGCATGTCTTGCAAGGACAGGAGATAGAACTTACTGTTGGATTGGATACAGGCAGGCATGAAGGAAAGAGCAATTAAAAATAATTCCTAGATATCTGGCCTCTGTTACTGGACAAATGCAGTTCTATCCTGAATTGGGATGGATTTGGGGGGAAACAGAATTTGAGAGGGGTGTGTGGAGAAGTCGGGGGTTGTGCATGGGCCGTCTCAAATCTTAGATACCGAGTAGACATGCTGATGTCCTTCCCGCCGCACGGCTCCTCCTCCTCAGCCTTCTCTGCTGGTCCTTCCTCATGGCCCCAGCTCCTTTGCAGGTCCAGCTACCTACCCACACGCACTCCCTTGGAGACTTCCTCTAACCTCATGGCCTTACAGACTACACTACTGTTGTCTCCCAGATTACAATCTCCAGGCCAGCTGGACCTCTACTCTGAAATCCAGGCCCATGTAACCAACCACTATGCAACATCTCTAACAGACAACTCAAACTTTCCTTCCAAATTAGGGTTTGCCAGATAAAATAAAGGATGCCCAGCTAAATTAGAATAACAGTGAATATTTTAAAATGTAAATATAAGCAATGTTACATGAGATGTACTCATCCTAAAGTATTTGTTGTTTAGCTGAAATTCAAATTTAACCGGAAACTGCCTGCATTTTTAGTTGTTAAATATTTCAACCTTACTCAAAAGCATGTTCAACCCACCATATTCTCCATCCTAATTGGTAGCAACTTATCCTTCCAATTGCTCAGGCCAAAGATACTTGAGTTGTCCTTCATTCTTCCCTCTTTTTTCACACCCCATATTTAATCTGTCAGCAAATCCTATTGGCTCTACCTTCTAAATGTGTCTATGATCAGAAACCTTTAACCATCTTCACCGCTATCACTCTGGGCCAAGACACCGTTGCCATTTAAATTGCTAAAAAAGCCTCCCGCGCTCATCTTTGTCCCTTAGAGTCTTTTCTCCACAAAGCAAACAAAGGAAGCTTCTAAAAAGTAAGTCACTCTTCTGCTTCAAACTGTCGGTAGGTCTTCATCTCAGTCCGTGTAAAAGCCAAAGTGCTCGCTGTGGCTGAGCAGGCTCCACGGGGTGCGCCCCTCCCTGCATTTCTTCCCTGACCTTCTCTCCTTTCCTCTGCCCTCCTTCACTGTGCTGCCGCTCTGCTCGCCTCCTCCCGGGTCCCCAGTGCACAAAGGCACACCTGCCATGGCTACTTTACACTCGCTGTACCTCCCGCCTCAATTGTTATTCCCTCAAGACAGCCCACGTCTCTCCTCAACTGTCCCCTTCTCAGTAAGACATTCTGTCACCATCCTATTTAAAACTGCAACACCCTCTCTTCCATCCTGACACTCACTACCTGTCTCTCCTGCTTTACTTTTCTCTAAGTACTTTCCAGCTTCTAAGATACCATCTAATTTATTTATTTTTGTCTATTTTTAAGTGATGTAACTATCCTCCAAACCTAGAGTAATATCTGGCATTTATTTATAGGTGATCAATAAATATTAGTGGAATTAATCTATCAATATATTAATCAAGCCAGGAATTGGTTATACAAATCTGGAGTTCCAGGGAGATGTCAAGGCTGGAGACATAGGTTTGGAGTCATCTGGATGTGAAGGTACGAAAGCCATGGGATTGGGGAGGTCACCCAGGAGAGTACTCAGATAGACACGAGATGGGGACCCTGGACATCTAGAAGTCAGAGGGAGAAGGAAGAGCAAGGAAGAATGGGGGGTGTCATCCCCTAAGGTACAGGGGGAAGCAGAAGAGCCTGGTGTCAAGAAATGTGAGAAAAAAAGTTGTTTCAAGGAGGAGGAGAGTGGTGATCTGAAAGGCATGCTGCTGAGGGATGCGGAGATGCCACCGTGGAACTCTGCAGCTTAAAGGCCACTGGCAACATTGACAACGGCAGCTCGATGGGGTGGGGGATGAAAGCTGGTCTGCAGAGAGATGAGGAGAGGTGCTTTGCCAGCCAAGCCACAGAGACTGGCAGGATGCCTGGGAGCAGGGAGAAGGGAGGGCTGAATCCTCGAGGGTGAGGGGTGCAGTTGTGTGGAAGCATCAGGTGCTGTGAGACGGGTTGGCTACTGAGAAAAATGGCGCAGCAGAGATGAAGAGAGTGACTGACGAGGCAGGGAGGAGAGAGGGACACTTGAAGAAGCAGATCTTTAATGAGGCCAGAGGTGGGATTGGGACACAAGGGGAATGGCTGGCTCCAGGCAAGGGCAAACGGGAGGGAGGACAGAGAGGGGGACTAAGAGCACAGGTAGTCTGCAGATGAGGGCGCTCCCAATCCTTTCTCTGCGGATGTGAGGGTGTCCATCTCCCTCTGCGCCCCTCAGCACTGACATGACCCATCGAAGAGAAGACCAACCCAGGGAGGGCTTGCTTAACTGAAGGTACTCACGGTACTCATGCTTCTGCCCACGGGGCGGGGGCACTTCAGAGGAAAGTTACCGAGAATTTCCAATGAACTCCTGCTAGGATGAGGCCGTCCACTTTTCTCCAGCTGAGTGATTGCTGGTTTCCTCGTTAAACAAAGTTCCATAGCAAAGATTCCCAGTTTCTGGATAGGCTTAGGGTCAGGAGCTGGGCAACCGCTGCAGAATCACCCTGGATGAGTTCTTTGGGCCCAGCTAGGGGGAACACCAGGTGTCCCAAAGCAGATTCCTCACCCTGAATGGAAGCGTAAGCCCTTGACCTGGCCGAGGGGAACATCTGCTGCTCCCAAGTATGTTTCACAGCCTTCACAGGACAACAGGTTTCTGAGCTAGAAACCCGAAACAAGGACATGCCGACGGCAGGCTGGAAAGCAGGCTGGAGGTTGTTTTAGAGCATTCTTTGTAACAATTCTATACTATTTCCTAAAGGTTTGAAACCGTATTTCCCAAAATGATGAATTTAGCAATCACACTTTTTATGTAACAAAGAGCAACACACAAATCATAACCACACATTAGTTCTTCTTATCATCCCTGCTTCCATTGTGACAGTTCCTTGGGCTCCACGGAATGAACGTGTCTGTGCAGGAAGCGTCTCGGCGTCCTATGGTTGGTGTCTGTGCTGTGCTGAGCCACTTCTGTAGTCCACTGTGAATAAGCTCTTATGCAAAAACACATACGTAAAGTCTGTGGCAAGATGTGACTATGCTGGGAAAGGACAGAGCTATCTTTCTGGAAAGTGATCCCAGATACCTGAAGGCACTTTTTTGGGCTTTGTTTTATAAACTTTTCTCCTCCAACTTTTTATTACAATTTTTTTTTCTTTGAAACAGGGCCTCACTCTGTCTCCCAGGCTAGAGTGCAATGGCATCATCACAGCTCCCTACAACCTCCAACTCCTGGGTTCAAGCGATCCTCCTGCCTTAGCCTCCCGAGTAGCTGGGACTACAGGTGCACACAACCATAAAATTTTTTGTTTCTATTTTCAGTTGCCCGACTAATTTTTTCTATTTTTAGTAGAGATGGAGTCTCACTCTTGCTCAGGCTGGTCTCGAAGTGATCCTTCCACCTCTGCCTCCCAGAGTGCTAGGATTACAGGCGTGAGCCACCATGCCCAGACTAGTATTTTGTGATGGTTGACTGACCATTTGGGCCTTTATAACAGGTTTGTGCTGTGTACTATTCCTTGAAGAATTAAGCACTATTAAAGCTAATTTCCCATTTCTTCAAATGTTGCTTCTTGCTTTGGAACTGAAAGCATTCTTGGATTTTCTCCATGTGAACTAAATGCATCAGCTTTTAGAGAAAGAACACAATAGCCAAATTCTCCCATGATGCCCTGACAAGCAGATCCCCTACCAGAATTACTCAGTGTTACTTAGTAATATGTACAAGCACTTTGTCCACTCAACTTCTTTATTCTAAGAAAACAGGCCTAGTGAGAAGGGATGATATGCTTAAAAACCAAAGACACTGGATTGGATTAACAAAATTTTCATGACAGTCATTCAAAAAATATTTATTAAGGACACATCATGTGCCAGCACTACTCTAGGCACTGAAAATACAGTTGTGAAAAAAACACGCAGTTCCTGCTCTCAAGGAGCTTACATTTTAGTGGGAGGAGACAGTCAAATGACCAGATGTTACGAAGAAAAATAAAAAGTGAAGGGAGGGATGACATGTCATCGTGACACTTTCTCTTTTCATCGGGGTCTTTTCTTTTTTACTTGGATTATGTCTTTGCAAATTATCTCACATTTACTCAAATTCAACATTTGTTTGGATTAATATCACTTTAGCTGGACTAACAATATTAAAATTCTCTGAGGAGGTTAAGCTCAGATAACTATCCTTCAGTTAGAATTTCATAGATTATGGTCATCCTCCTAACTAAGATGGAGTTAGAGAAAAGTTTTGCTGGGTGGGAGGAACATTGGGCATTCTAGAGCACAAAATAGATATCGAGGAGTAGCTACGTGGTAGGTGGAGCAAGGGAAATGGAACTCTGAGACAAGAGCACTGTAGGTGGAGGGAAGAGCAAGTGCAAAGGCCCGTGGCTGGGGAGTACGTGGTGTGCTCAGGGAACAGCAAGATGGCTGGTGTGGCTGGAACAGAGTGAGCAAAAGGAGAGTGCTAGGAGAAGTCAGAGCTCAGAGCCAGATTAAGTGGGCTCTTTGAGGTCAACATAAGGACTTTGGATTTTACTATAAGATGGGAAGCCATTGTAGGACTTTAGGCAGAGGAGAGACGGATTTGGCTGAATCTCTTCAGCTGCTTTGTGCACAAGAAACCTAAGGGGCAAAGGTGGAAGTAGGGAGATTGACTAGGAGGCCATGGCAGTAGCTTGGCAGTGGCCTAGATGAGCAAGGAGAAGCCGAGTGGTAGGCTGCTGAATACATCTTGAAGGCCAAACTGACAGAATTCTCAGACAAATTGGTTTTGGAGTGTAAGAGGGGAAAGAAACATCAAAGATGATGCCAAAATTCTTGGCCTGAGCAATTAAAAGCTGGAATTTTCATTTACATAAAAAGGAAGACAAGAAAAGAGTGGGTTCATAGTTAGAAAGAGGTATGAGAATCAGGAGCTGACACTGTCAAGTGTGCGACGCCCATGAGACGTGCAGGACGCGTGGAGTGCGGTGGAGTGTGCGCGTCTGGACGTGAGGGCTGGGCTGCTGATACGCATGTGGGAGCCAGCAGAGTATAGAAGGTGTTTAAGCCACCAGACAGGGTAAGATTCCCTAGGGAGTGACTGTAGATGATAAAGACTTTTGAAGCTTTAGCCTAGGACACTCCAGTATTTGGAGGACAGGAGGAAGGGGCAGATTCAGCAAAGCAGGTGGAGAAGGAACAATCTGTGAGGTTGGAGGAGATGCTAGAGCAAGTGTACTT
>NW_012151319.1:935097-957315 GCF_000956105.1 Propithecus coquereli | reverse complement strand
GTCATTTGATTACCCTAGTATACATCTTTTAACAAAAGTTAAAAACTTTTTCTGAATTTACTATTACAATTATTAGTTCACAATTGATTAAAACATTATGAATATTGACATTATTAAAAATAAGAAAAACTGTATTAAGTATGACAAAGATTTGGGGGTGAACTTATGGTGCTTTGAGAAAAGGTTTCCCAGTATCAGATTTCAAAGTTTCCCTACGGTGCCCCAGAAGCTTTTCAAATGTGAGGCAGCTAAATGGTTGCTCTCCAATCTAGCGTAGTGTTCAGGACTGCAATGAAGCAATGAGAGTGACAGCTGGTTATTTCTCATTGTTTTAGAATCCATGGTATCCAGTAGTTTGAGTCTCCAGGCAAAGCACCGCAGTAATATGGTGGCAGGGTGTGGGCTTTGCCCTTTTCAAACATTTTTGGTAAGATGAGAGGATGATTGTGAGAAGGGAGAAGGGAAATTCTCCCTTTGCACAATCATCCTCACTTGGACTGGATATTTTATTCTTTTCAGAACAAACATTAAACTATTCTCAAAATAGCTTTACCACACAAATTTGCAGAGACTGACAGGAAGCCTGTTACCTCGTAGTATATAGACCCCCCCCGTGTACCAAATACCACTTCAACTTAATCTTCTGGTTCTTGGGAATAATTTAATTATCTTATCCTTCATAGTTATTGATCTTCCTAAAGACCCCAACTCATTAAGAAGTGAAACAAGCTCTAAGACAGATTTCCTTCTCTCTCACTAAACTGTGCTAGAAATGGCAAATTTGGACCCCCGTGAGTGACTCTGTCTGAAATTATAACTCTTGGGCAATTAATCAACTACCCCTTTACTCTGGAGATCTTGTGCCTCGTACACAATTCAGGTTTTAGTTCTACGTACAGATGATATTTCCCTACCCTTCAGAGAAACTTTTGACTGTGACATTGGCTAAGCAATTCTGACTTTCCAGTAAATGCATTTTACAGAAACAAATTACATTAATTACTTTGAAATAACAATGAGAATCTCCGAGGAAAACAGTTTAGTTGCTCTTTACACGTTCTGGAGCCAAAGAAGCATCATGACATGAATTCTAATAAACTTCAGAGTCCACCGGGAGCACAGGATTATTGCCTAGAGGTCGCTTCTCACAACATCTACCTGCCCCGCATGGTAATGAGACAATGCGGCTTGAATTCAGACCCTCATTATCATTTGCCTTTTGTAGTCCGTGCTTTCCCAGAAAGGGGCGTAAAACTAACAGTGGTCCCTTTTGGAGTTTCGCTGATCAAATATGAAGGTCACAGTCCATGTGTACCTATGAATCTAGGCCAATTCTACCAATCAAGAAGCTGAACAAATTAAATTATTTTCAATGTTGACCTAGCAGGCTACATAACCTGATTGTATATGACACACAATTCTTATTCGAACAGTATTGTTATTTGTTGCATCAGATTTGTTTAGGAAGGCTTTAAACATTTATACTTCCTCTATCCAATTGAGTATTACTGTCTAACAAATAGAAAGAAGGTGCAGGTCCTTATGCCTGACTGATACTTTTCAGTAATGGTACAGATGGCTTCAAGACCATAGTCCTGGGGATATAGGAAAGTAAGGAGCTGGGGTATAACTCCCCCTATGATATATTTGAATATAATCTATCCTTTCATGGTATTGCTTAGGGCAATATTCTCCAGCTGTTTGAGAAGACTCTATTTCCTCAGAATATTAATAGGCATTATAGGGAGAAATGCGGCAATATTTCTCCAAACCTCTAACATGTATACCTTCTAAATCCCCAAGGGGAGGGATATCATATGCAAAGTATCCCAACTTTCTTGGGCAGATTAGCATCCTAGGATCTATGGAACACTTTGGGAAACTAGTCTGGAGCATAATCTCACCCAAGCCAGAGGATGTTGCCTAGTTACCACAGGAATGATCTTCTATCTGACACGCTTTTGCAAGTGATTTTTCACACTCTGCTTAAATTATCTTTGAATTGTTTTATCAACGTCAAAAGTCAGGATGTGGCAGGTCTAAACGGGAAAATACATCAAGGAAATAAAATGACACTCAGTTTATGCCTGGGGATTATTGACAAATGATTGTGTACAGTAAAATTCCTTTTCATAGCATAATATTTGCTTTCCTCGCCTCCTTGTAAGATAGACCTCGGTGGAGCACAGTAAGTAGAACAAAGATGCAAGTATCCAGTAAACAAACAAATCCAGTAAACCATCCATTTTAATCCTGGATGTGAAAGTAGTATAAAAATCTGCCTTTAGCTACTATTTGCAACTCACTGGATTGGCCACTTGTTGAAATATTTAAGCAGGTACCACAAACTCTTTCACGCATAAAGTACTTTTTTCCAAAAGTGCTTTACGAAGATCCTAAACCAACTCTTGTTGCTTAGAAAGATAAAAAATCTTGCTTTGAGACCTTCGAATGACATCAAAGTGATATAAACATTTTTAATTCCTCAATTCCGGCTAAGTAAGCATTTAATCTACTACTGGAAAGAGAAATCTAATTAATTTAAAACAAATTTTAATACAGTGAAGACTTAAATAGAAAGGAAATACTTTAGATGCCTCTAGCTTTTTTCCCTCTCTTAACTAGCCGTAGGGAAGTTTTCTCATTTTTCACTATGCAACTGGAAAAGTGCTGGATTGTCAATTCCATCGAATTACACCTTAGCCAGAATTATCCAGAAGTAACATTAAACTGATGTAGACCTGGAAAATATCCTATGCAATACTCAAACACCATAAATTCAAAGCCAAAGCTACTACAAAGTTTTCGTTGTCAGAACTGGAGAACTTTTCAGTCACTCTTTTGCTACAGAGCTTTATAATTACTTTTCTTAATCTGTGAGAATCACTTTTTTCAAATTGATGGGAAATGAACGTAACCAAAAAGCAAAATATGTTCTAAAGATCGCAGAAGAACATCTCTGAAATTTGGGGGATGTTATCACATCTCAGGAAGGCACAAAAAAGCAACGAAAGTCCATCTTACAAGCTTGCAATTGCTATTTGCTACCATTTTACATTCTCGATAAAGCAAGTTTTTCTATTAGAACCAAAATCATTACTTCCCACTGAGGATACGATTCCATATTACTAATCTAAAACCTGAACACCTGGAGAGAAAACTAGCCAGTTGGCCTAACACCTGTGTTTCTATGTGGGAAGTTTCTAAGATTAGCATACTATATAAATAAGGCCTCTGGTCAAAGTAATTAGATCTTGCCGTTCAAAGCAAGTACAGAGCAAAACACTGCTATCTGAACACAGCCAAGAACAGGAAAGAAAAAAACCAAACCACATATTTAAAAAACCAAAACCATACATTGATGCTAAAGCACTAGATACTCTCTTGGAATCTTTATTCTTAAGCTAGACACATATTTGACCAAATGTTTCTCCAAAACACACAAACTAAAAGAGGGATATGAGCTACCAGGCAGACAGTTTTAGAAGGAAGGAAGACTGAAAAACATTAAAAGCAGCCAAATTTATTTTAAAAACCAGTCTGTGGCAAGTACAGAGGCAAATGGTCCTCCATACTGGAGCAAAATGTAAGGATATCACTGTGTAATAACACAGTGCTGAGTCAAAGGATGCATACATTAAATATCTGCTTATGTTTTACTGTAAGCCAAGGATTTAAGGGCATATTTAAGAAGGTAGGACGATTTTTCTCCAATACAATTAAACTTTGAAAGACTAGTGCTTAAGGGTGCACAGCTATCTAAAATACCAAAAGAAACTGCTATAGTAAAAATCTCATTCTTTCAGTGTTTATGACAAACACAGACATGTTGCTGTTATCCAATTTGTAAGGAAACCAGAATTTTTGTTTTTATAATAGACACTGCTAAATCAAGCACTAGCAAGTGGGGAACTGAGGAAGTTATCTGCATAAGTCTAAGGATCTTTTTCGGGTCTAGAACGCTGGGCCCAAGTGAAAATGACAAGGCTGGCCCAGGAAATCTCTCAACTCCCAAAGGGAGGCATTGGGGTAGCTGCCAGGTTTTCATTCTCAGATTAGAAAACAGATAAGACTAGAAACTCTTGTAGGGTCAGGATAATATCAGTTATCCAATACTGATATAGATAATGCTGGTCAACATCTTATGGGGTTTACAGAAACCCTTTTCATGAGGCAACATCCATCGGCATGTAGCTAGATAAATAAATGCCTTTGAACTCAGAAATGTTAACATTTCTGTTGTATACTGATAGTCAAGAAACTGTGGTGGTTAACCTTCTGTTGCTCAAAGTATTTCCCAGGTTAGGATGGTAAGGTAGTAGTCAAGAAAGCTCTTGGCTGGGTGCGGTGGCTCACGACTGTAATCCTAGCACTCTGGGAGGCAGAGGCCAGAGGATCGCTTGAGGTTAAGAGTTCAAGACCAGTCTGAGCAAGAGTGAGATCCATCTCTACTAAAAATAGAAAAATTAGCCAGGCATTGTGGTGTGGGCCTGTAGTCCCAGCTACTCAGGAGGCTGAGGCAGGAAGATCACTTGAGCCCAGGAGTTGACGTTGCTGTGAGCTAGGCTGATGCCATGGCACTCTAGCCAGAGGAACCGAGTGAGACTCTGTCTCCAAAAAAAAAAAAAATTCTCTTTAAATTCTTTTGATTACATCATGCAGAAAGACTCAATTTGGTGTTTATGAGTCTTTTACTCTTACCTAGTTTTATTTACTCATCATATCTTTTAATAAAGGAAGGGTATACTTTGGGCTCCGTTTTCACTGGCAATACTACATAGCTAGAATTTAATAATACTGCTTTGTTTTCATTACATTTTAAGGTAATTGTCTATTCTTAGAAAGTGATACTAATTTTCCATTTGCCAAAGTGATATGATTCCTTTTTAAAATAAATTTACATCAAAAAGTGAGCTGATTTAAAAAGTATTAAATACTACTGTTAGATACAAAATTAGAATGGTATGTGGAAATCATCAAATCCATGAAGATCTTTCTATAGTGCCTGAAGTTTAGAGAGCCCTGATTTAAAGTCTAGTGACCACATATGTGAATTAAAAGCTGCTATTTTATAAACTACCCAATTAATTATTAAGTTTATGACTGGAGAACTTTTTCCTCAGACTAATGTTAAGGGATGTGAACAATAGCCCCATTTTTAGGATAACCGTATTTAGTCACTCATTTTCCAGCTGAACAAACTGCAGGCCAAGGAGCACTGGTGACCTGTCCAAGACCACAGGTGAGTCCACATCTCTGGAATCTTGGCCCAGAGAACTTCCCTCACATGGAAACAGGACACGATAAAGGAGCTGTGGTTTCTCTACTTGGTGAATAGAGTTTAGGCAATTATAGTAAAGGACGTTCCAAAATAAACTTTACTTAAATTTTGAACCACATCAAACTGGAAGTACTTGATTCAGAAAGAGCAGAAGAGCTGTCTAGCCTATTTATACCAGCTGCTCCAAGAAGACTTGCTCCTCTCCATTTCAGGTGGGTAATAAGGACCGAACCCTCAGAGGAAGCCACCCACTGGGTATATAAAAAGTACTGGGGAGATGCAATTTTTCTGGCTTACTGTAGAGAGATTTTGAAAGTTAATTTGTATGTTTATCTCTCTTTTTTCATGCCTGCATCCAGACAACAGAATGAGTTATCAGCTTATCTGAAGTTATGAACCAAACCTACAGCTTACCCATAGTTCTGACTGGCATTCCCAGTCCATTCACTTTCCCACTCTCCCAAGTGATGCTTCAGGTACGCCCCTAATTCCTAGATTTCCAATATCCCTTCCCCCTCTCAGCTCTTCACTGGGAAGGTGGAAGCTATTAGAAGAGTACCATCGAATTCCCCCAACACCAAATTTAGCAATCTACCTCCATATACCCCCTATTCAGAATCTAAGCTCCACTACGTTATAGATTTTTTCTTGTTTTGGTTACTGCTTTAACCCCAGCATCTAAAACAATGCCTTACAAATAGATGCACAACAAATATTTGACTAAGTGAATAAAAACACTGCCTTCTCTTTTGACATGGACAATGAACTGTCCCCTTGCCTACTGAGTCTAACCTCTCCTGAGCCTGGATCCCAGCCATCTTGCCTGCCTATTCAGATTTCGCTCCTGCAGTAACCCCTCTACAGCATTCATTTGTCCCCTTCTAATGGAATATTCCAATCAGCATATAATCATGCCATACTATCTCCTTAAAAATTAAATCCTCCCTTAGTTCCCCTCCTCAGCTACAACCCATTTCTGTTCCCTTCTACAACAAAGCTTGAGTTGTCTATAGTGGCTGTCTCTACTCCAATCCCCTTCTGCTCACAATCATCTCCAACCAGGCCTCCATCCCCCAAATTAGCAGCTTGTTCAACTCAACAACCCCCCCAATCTAATCTGAACAGCACTTGAATGAGTGGATGATTTCCTTATTGGAACACTTTGTTTCTGGTTCATCTCACCCAGCGCTCTCAGGTTCCTTTGCTGGCTCCTCCCCTTTTAAATGTTGGAGTACCACAGCGCCAACCCCTCCCTCTTCCACATCTACTTGGTTGCTACTCAAAACGTGGACCCCAAGGCAGTAGCATCAGCATCACTGAGAAGCCTGTTGGAAATGCAGAATCGCAGGCCCCACACCGGCCCTACTGAATCATGAACTGCATTTTAACAAACTGAAGTGACTCACATGCATATTAAAATCGGAGCTCTAATTACCCGAGTAATTTTAGTCACATGACTTCAAACTTCGTTGAGTGACTTGCCCAATATTTGTCTCTTGTCCCAAGTTCAGTCATATTCAGGGCCCCATGCTGGATTCTACTAGAAATCTTAAGTGCAGAACAGAAGTCTTGCTGTTTTTTCTCCTCAGGCCAAAAACCCGAGTCACCCTTGTCATCTCTTTGCCTTCCAATCCCTGGGCCAAAGTTCTGTTGGCTGTACCTTCAAAACAGAGTCCTTCTACTAGACACTACTGCTGCTGCTACCACCCTAGTCTAAGTCACCAACACTCCTAAATCTCCCTATTTTCACCTGGACTCCCTACAATAAACTCTGTACACAGCATCTGGAGAGATCTTTAAAGATCTGACTCTTCCGCTAGATGTATGGTCCATGAGCAGGGACTTTTTCTTTTTACAGCACAACTGCTTAAAACAGTACCTGGCACAGAAGCACTCAAATATTGAGTATTCAAGCACTCGTGATGGAATGGCTGAGGGCAGGGGATACACTCTCATGTGTGTATCAGCATGTACATATGCTTCAGAGTTGCACAGATCTGGTGTAGAGAATCTACCAGCGGTTTTTAATAGATTGAAATTTTCAAAATGTGGCAGTGGTTCCAACTTTTCTTTACATTAGAATGGGGATATTTTAAAAATTCTGATACTTAAGCCACATTCCAAATGAACTGAATCACAATTGCTGGGGGTGGGGCACAGGTATAAATCAGTATTTTTTGAAGCTCCCAACGTAATTCCAATGTGCAATAACTTTGGGAGCCACTGGTATATATATTATGAGTTCGTATCCATGATATGAGATGGTATATGAGATCTGGAATACTTAAAAGAAATCCCAATTACAATGTTATGCAAGCTTAAGACTTCTATTTCCTAAAAGGTATAGAAAACAAAAGAAAATTCATAAAAATAAAACTGTTTCAAACATTAGGTCTTAAAGAGGTAGTACCTCTTCTAGGATTTTCCAGCCTTATTTTTCTGTCAAGTGTAATCCAAACTTGGCTACTTCTCTTAGGAAGTTTTATTTTTTTCTCCCATCTGCAAATTTACGTATGAAAAGGGGTAACTTCTATGTAAGTCACATTTGAAGGCTTTTGGGGGATTTGTACATGCTGTTATTAATATTTTTAATGGTGTCAGATAAATAGCTCCATTCTGGTAAAAGGCTGTAATGACCAAAACAAAATGCTATATCCTCAAGACAAGGATTTTTTTTTTTTTGAGACAGAGTCTCACTGTGTTGCCAGGGCTAGAGTGCTGTGGCGTCATCCTAGGTCACAGCAACCTCAAACTTCTGAGCTCAAGCGATCCTCCTGCCTCAGCCTCCCGAGTAGCTGGGACTACAGGCATGCGCTACCATGCCCGGCTAATTTTTTCTATATATTTTTAGTTGTCCAATTAATTTCTTTTCTATTTTTAGTAGAGACGGGGTCTCGCTCTTGCTCAGGCTGGTTTCGAACTCCTGAGCTCAAACAATCCACCCACCTCGGCCTCCCAGAGAGCTAGGATTACAGGTGTGAGTCACCGTGCCCGGCCCAAAAAGGATTTTTTTACAACTCAACTAAGAAAACAAATTCTTAATCACACTAATATTTCTCACTCAAAAAGTAATCAACTGGCTACAATCATCAAAATATCTGTAGGACAGAAGCTAATCAAATATTGTGCATTTACCATCTCTAAGCTCACCTTTAAACTGTCTTCATATCTCAGAACAAAGGACAAAATTAATGAAAGAGAAAAATACGTCATTTCATTATTTAAATCCTCACTACAGTGCAAATACTACAGATTTCAAAAGAAATCTTGGGGATATTTAAGCCAACTGATTTTACAGGTGAACGACATGACACTCAGATGAGATGGAATGACATACCTAAAAGTCACACAGGAGAGCTAGAAGAGAAAAAAACATTTTTTTTTCCAAACAAGCCGACAGGATTTTTCACATGTTAATCAAAAAGAATCAGATCATCAGATTAGGAAGAAATGAAGAATTAAAAGTATGTTACACATAGATTTAAAGAGCCAGTAAATCTGCTGCCCCCCAAAAACAAAATTTTCTTAATGCTTAATATTAAAATAATAGAATCTTGGAAAATTCAATTTACAAATACATTATTAATTGCATTGTTAAAATGAAATTAGTTCATTAAACGAGAAAACATCAAACAGCACCAATACCAGAAAGTTAAGAAGGTAAATACATTGTTATTTAAAATAATGTATAGTCACCGATTGGGATAGAAACGAACAATAGCCACTAGCAAAACTACTTAAAACAACTGTTTGACATAAAGGTAATATTTAAAGACTAGTATATGCCTTTTCCCCACTGATAGGCCTGTGGCTAACCATCCCAGCCGTGGGTCACATGGAAAATATTATTAATTAAGATGCATTTTTAAGTTGCTCAACCTTGAACCATGATACTACACAACCCAAAGTGTGCCAATATAAGCCAATGGCAGCATTTTTGGTATCCTAACTACTCTTACCTGTCCCCATTAAGACAAAGCAGAAAATAACTTCCTTATTCAGCACAAGAGTAAGTGTTAGCTATGAAGCAGCAGCAAGGCATTTACAAATGGGCTACTGACAAGTGTTATCAAAATGCTACTGAGGAAAAGACAGCAGCAAATACTCTAATAAGAGCACATTATTCCACATGGAATCCCAAATTATTCTTATCTCTAGTTCCTTCAATTCCTGGAATGCTAGAGATGAACAAGTATATATATAAATGGGGACAGGGAAAAATAAGCTCTAAATGGTATAGTGTTCATATTTTTAATTACCCAAGATAATTTGATGCTTAGAGAGAAATCCAACTATATCTAAATTTTTTTAAGCACACAGAACTAAGATGCTAGCAAAACTTTTGTGTTTACCCAACAAATAGCATTGCAGTTTTACGTGAAAATAATATAGGCATGGTTTGTGAAGTTTTTATAATGTTCACACCACCCGCTCCCTGTTCCCTGCTCCTTTCAACAGGTGATCTGAAGACTACCTGGTTTAAAATATTTGGTAATTCAGTGCAGAAAATTAAGGTCACAGACAAAGTACAACAACTTTTAATACACCATTAATACTAATGATTAAAAATTATTGCATAGTCTTATGCATTTACCCTAAAACATTTTCTGAAAGTAAATGAATTATATAAAAGACAAATAACCCTTTAATACGTGGATGGCCTTTACTACCTCGATCTTCTATCCTTTTTTGTCTTTTCAGTACTTTTGTCCATTGTTTTCTCATTATCTCCCCTGCACTTTGGGCAATACCATTTCCCCTTTGGTTTATAGGTAAGTGAAACACATGAAAAGTGAAACCATTCAATTGGACACTGTTCATTGTCACATCCTATCATTTCCCCGTAAGACACTTGGTTGCATAAACAGTATGTGGGTTCATTGGGATCTATCGCAAACTCAACAGGTGAAGCTTCCCTTTCCTGCTTGGCCTTGGAGCGTTTCTTTTTCTTTGCTGACTTGGATTTCTTTTCTTTAGGTGGCTGATCATCACAGTCTTCAATCCCATTTGTCATGTGACATAAGTCACGGCTTTCACTGGTCCGCTGTCTGCGGGGTCTTCTTGAAGATCTTTCTGGTTGGCTGGAATCCATCTTTGCTTTATCTGAGGCTCGTTCACTTTCAGCAGGATCTTGGAAACACTGTGAATGCAATTCCATTTGTCTTGCCCGATTTTCCACCAATTCGAGCATTTGTGTGACAATCTGAATTTTTTCATCTCCCAATTCTTGACTATTGATTAATGCTCTCTGGAGAAGCTGCTGAAGGCGTTTTTTCTGGTTTAAATCATCTTCTTTCTTATATTTTTCATAGACATCATCAATTTCCTTTAATGTTTCTAAAAAAAGAAAAGTAAGTACATTATCAGGTGTTAGCACACATAACATTTCCAAGTTAATTATTTTTCACAGAATTGGTGCCATCAGAACTAACTCAAACCAGGAAACTACATTCCTCTACAGTATATGTATACATTAACATGATTTCCCATACATAAACCACATTATCTAATATGAAGGTGTACTTAGAAATAAATTCATGAAAAGAAAGAACACAAAACTCTACTACTCATTAATCTGTATTAAAAAGGATAAGAGATGTGTGGTAAATAATCAAAAGTATTTCGAATGGGCAGGAACACTGTATGCCACTTTATCTTCTACCTAGTGCCATATCACTTATAGCTCCTTTGAACTTCAAAATAACCTTATATAATAAATAAAATTAACATGCAGGACTTCAGCTATAAAACTTGAAGAGGTTCCAGGACTAGCTTACAGATTACTGACAAACTGTGTTTACAGTTCAATCAATGACTTGCTACATGATTCCAGAGAGACATTATACCTTCATTTTTACATCATACCTCTGGACATTCTTAAACTAAGCAGACATTAGCAATTCTTAGTTTCCCATCATCTTAGTTTTAATGGTTCTTTTATTTTATCACACGGGAAATTCTGAAAACCAAACTATTTCCAGGGTAGGTTCTGGTTCTGGCATCGACTGACCCAGCCACTAACAAAAATTATAGTAAAGTCAGCACTGGATCACTCTGCCTTTGTAGATAACTCAGCAGTTGGTTCTAAGCTTTCAGAACTGCTGATTTAGTTGTATAACATGTGGGATACTTATTTAACTCAAGTAAAAATAGCTGAGTCACTAGAAGGTATTAAAAAATCTGAAAATATAATTTCAGATGTCACCAAAAATTTACTTAAGATTAATTTGATTCAACTCTGTTTTATTTCTTACCCTTATCAGATATAATGCTATCTGAAAGAGGTCTGTCCTGCTAAGGGATGGAGAAACAAAAATTAACTCTAATTTATCACACCTCATGGCATACCACTGCTTTATATTCCAATATTATTATTCTTAAGAACAGAAATGTTAGACAAGTAAATATATACACTGGGGCTGTCTACAAGTAAGGTAATACAAAGTAATCATTCAACACAATTCTTGCTCCTTCCTGGAAACTGCAGGTACTCACATTTGATGGACAACTGTTTAACCTGGAATACATGACACCACACAGTTGAGGGTACTCATATCTGATATGAACCAAGTTCATATCTATCCCATTTGCTCAGCTAGACATCTAAGTAGATTTCTCAAGAACCTAGTTTTCTAAGTATATTTCTTAAGAACCTAATTTTCCTACAAGAAAAATAAGGAAATTACATATTTTCCCCTCAGACACAAAAAAATTTGAGGATTAAAAAAAGGCAAACCTCATTTCAAATATACTACATCTAATAATCAGGTGCTAGCAGCTAATTACATTATATATCATACCAGCACACTGACATTATATATGAGATAAAAATTCATTTTTTTCTTTCAATAACTTTGGTACCCATCACATTTTTAAGACACCTTATTATGTACTGAAAGAAGAAAGGAAATTAACCATTTACTTAGCCCCTTCTATGTGGTAAAGATTTTCTCAGTTAACCCTTACAGCAACCCCCAAGAAAGCCATCACTGCTACATGTGAAGAAAATGAAACTCAAGTAAGAACCCCAGACTCTGAACACTGCCCACCTGTACGTCTAATCCCACACTTTAAGCACGTTCTGTAAACCATAGGAAAGGCAATTGAAATAAAGCATTAAATTTTAGTTCAAAGGTTGTTTACCCAAGAAATTATGAATGAGAATACTGAAACAAAAACAAAGGTTCTCTAAAAACCCTATCCCATAATAAATACTTCATCTAATTGTGAAATTTTCTTCTTTCTCTATTTTATAGCTTCTTCAGTAATTTCTGAAAGTCTCAAATAGGTGGGAAATTTCTTTGATTGCCTATATAATCTATTAAATGTATCACTGTATTTGCTTAATATATTGCTATTAAGTATTAGATCCAAAACCAGAAAATACTTAAGAACTAGTAAAGAAATAAAAAACATGAAAGTATATAAAGTTTACAAATATAAAACTGTTGAGCTCAGTAACCATGTACATGGAGTGAAAACTAGATCACTATTTTTATATTAATCTTCAAATTAATCAAAATCTTAATGGAGCTGAGCATTTTTATAACTTCTCATCTTGTAAGGCCTACAATATTACTCATGTTACCAGAGCTACTTATGACAATTATAGATGATCGGATAGATTTCCCTGTCAACAAATTATAGTGTCCCTCCCTAACTTCAAATAGATTAACTTTTGTGAAGACAAACACGTGCCTTTAAAGAAATGTAAAAATCTACAAGCTTTACAAACTTCAGTGTTATTATCTGAAAAACTAAAAAGGTTGCATACACAGTTCTTAAGTACATATGATCATTTTTAGGTTACCATTCACATACGTGCTCCATGTCTATGGAAAATATCACTGGACAGCTCTTCTCTTAAAAATTTAAAATAGTTTGAAAACAAGGATGTGCACCTGAAGTGGCAGGCTTTAGAGCCAAATATTCTACATCTAATTAGCTGGACAAGTTATTTAAACTCTTTGTAAATTTTAATTTATATGTGAAATGAGTTTTTACTTTATATAATGGCCTGGACCTGGCAAAGTGATTGCTATACAGTAAGCAATTAGTGTTAATTCTCCTCCCCTCAAAAGATCAGTCCTATCAATCATATGGATTCAGAAGACAGAAATAAATTTATAGATTCAAAAGCACAGAGATACTTAAATGTTCTAACATGCTACAGGTCAGAAAATGTCATCCCAGGAGTGGATTCCTTAGAGACTAAACCATAGGATTAGTGACGTGTTTACAAAAACAGAGAATGGATCCAAAAAGTTATCTTTGAAATCCACACGGCTGTTTCCGCATTATGTTCAAGGTCTGTTCCTTGACTGAGGGTTATTAAACATCTCCACATTCAAACTTCTCCCACTCTAGTAGCAGACGAAAGGTCCACTGATAGATGATAAACGACACTCTGTAAGTAACGCTGAGTCTCTGTCCAGGCTTCAGTGGTTTTTGCCACATCACTTAAACTTGGCGGAGGAGCGACCCAGGGTAGAAGGGACGCCAGGTGGTTGCCCTGTCAACCAACCCACTTCCTCCTGGAGCCCGGAAGTGACACATGGCCCGGACCCTACGCCGTGCCAGGGTCAGCGACGGTCCCAGCAGCTATGTCCCCGTCCTGATTCATTGGTTGGGAAAAAGATTCGAAACATCACAACAAACATCTTGCAAACCAGAGCACTGGCTCTGCTAGGGCCGAGCTAACGCCCCGCACGGCCCCGACTCCCTCCGAAGCAGCCAGCTCAGCCTAAGCCCCTCCACCGACCAGCCATTTTCGAGGCCGACGGGAGCGCGCGCGCCGTGCCCCTCCCAGGCCCTGCGTCATGCCCGCAGGCCCCGCCCCCAGGGACAAGGGGGCCCTCCCCGCCACACACCCCCCTCTCTTCCCTTCCTGGCGGGGGAACCCTCCCCTTTTAACCATTTGGCTGAAGGAGCTGGGGAAAGGCTGCGGCCGCGGGCGGCCGGGAACTTTCCCGGGGCGGCAGAGGGGAACCGACTGCTCCATCCCGAGCTGGGAGCTGGAGCGCAGAGGGAGGGACCTCCCGGGAGTCCGCCTTCGCGGCCCTCTCTCGCCTCCTCCCACCGCACGTTCCAATGCATCTGCTCTCGGGGGGCGAGGGCCCTGGTGGGGTGGGGAGAGCCGGCCCCGCAGTCCAGCGGGAGCCTGCCCGCGGCCGGCCGCTCGCTCCCCCAAGCCCGCCGCTCGGCTGCACACTCCCTGGCCGGGGCGGGAGGGTCTGCGGCACGGGACAAGCTAGCGCTGGAACAAATGCTTGCTGCTTAAAATGGCTGATTCCCCTCCACGGCAGCTGCAGCCACCGGGTCTGCAGCGGGGGCTGCCGAGCGGCCCCCGCCCCCACGACCCCACAGAAGTCCTCGCCTACCGCCAGGGGGAAGGGAGGGCCGCGAACCGGTCTCCGGTCCCTCTTCCGCGTCCCACACACCAGACTCTTGTGCACTCGGGGAGACTGTCACAGGAGAAAGGAAAGTGGCACTTCCCCAAGCAGGCTCCGAGCGATCACGTCCCGAGGCCGGCGGATCCGGCTGGGGAGGACTCGCGCAGGCAGCCCCGCGGCCCCTACCTTGATATTTGTTGTCCAGCTCTCGCAGCACGGACACGTTCCTCTGCATGTCGTGGGGCAGCGACTCCACACACTCGAGGTAGTCCTGCACGTAGCAGGTGAGGAGCCGGCTCCGCTCCCCGGTCAGGAGCGCGGCCGACGAGTACAGTTGCTGCTGCTGCTGCTGCCCTAACATCCTGCCGCCGCTGGTGCTCCTCGCCGCCGCCGCCGCCGCCGCCTCCGCATCCAGCAGCCACACATGCAACAGCCACGGCCGCCGCGGCCCCTCCGCTCCGCAGCCCGGCGCCGCGGGGACACCGGCGGCCGCTCGACAGAGCACCACCGAGTCCCCCGATCTCCACTCCCCCCAAAAGAAGCCCTCACTCCCCGCCTCCGCGGTTACAAGCCCAGGGGCGGGGCGAGACCAGGGCTCCCTCCCTTCTCCCCTCCCTCCCCAGGACGAGAGCAGCAGGGATCCCCCCAGCGGAGCTGGCGCCGGGGTCCCGCGCGCTGACACTTGCTGTCCCCCTCGGAGTCCCCAGATGCTACCAAAGCCGTGTCGTAGCTCGGATCCCCATGACAAGCTCCTCGCTGCCCCCTTCTCTCCCAATCACCCTCGGTGCCTGTCGGAGAGTCTCTCACTGGACTGCCCCCGCCCCTCCGCCTGCGGCCGCGTCTGCGCCTGCGCAAGACTCGCTCCTAATAAGGCCGGGGGCCCGCCCCTACCGCCCTACCGAAGAGTTCGCATTCTCCCGCCTTCCCTCCGCCACCCGGGCGATTGGTCTGTCAACTCTCGGTTGGGGGGAGGGCGCGGAGGGCGGCCAAACGGCAGGCTGCGCCCCGCCCCTCCTTAAAGGGGAAGCACTGTCAGGCCCGCCTCTTTGCCCAGTGTCTGAATGGGACCTGAGAAGAAAGGTGGCTGACTTTCTCCTTCCGTCCTTCCCACAAGGAGGGAGGACCTTGGTCCCGCTCACTCGGCCCGGTGTTACCGACTTTTTCCCCATGAGGCGGTTCAAGCGCGGCTCCTCGCGAGCCTTAAAAGGAGCAGCGTGTGGCCACTCTCGCTCCGACCCGGAGTGAGGCCCGCGGGAACTACGCAACCCGGCGTGCAGCGGGGCGGCTCCCAGCATGCCCGGCGGCCGCGTTCCCGCCAAGCTCCTCCTCCGAGTCCCCTCGGCCTGCGTCTCTGCTGCCGCCGCGGCCTTCGGGCTCGCCGAGTGCTGGGGGCTAATCGGGGAGGTAGGCGGTCCTCGCTCCGGCCCCCAGCGTTTCCTTTCTCGTTTAGTGGGCCTGGCTTTTATTAATAAATGTCGCTCCGGCCTTAGCGTTCTTCGTCCCTTCCTCGGGCGCGGGAGGTCTCCCGGCGCCGCGGTACTTGGCCGGTGTTGTCCACCCTTCCCTTAGGAAGCTACCGTTTAATTAGTGGGAAGGGGTGCGTCTGCTCCACAAAGGTGTTTGTCCCACAGACCAGTTTGAGGGGTTCGGAACGTTTAAGCATTGAACGTCGGCGACGGTTTACGGGCGGAGTGAGAGGCACACTACCAGCCTTACGTGTCTTTTTTATTCAGTTTTGCCCGAGGACTAACAACTGGAGCGGGTAATGGAGATGGGAGTAAAAACATAATTTGCAATCAGGTCCACGGCCTTATCTATGTGATCGACTACCTGGGTTTAATATCTGTGTCATGTAAATGAAATGCCAGGCAGAGGAGCTGATTTTAATTACAGATGGACTTTGTGTACATATAATAACGTGTGTATTTGAAAGAAATGGGTATAAATAGAACGAATACACGGAGAATTTTAATGGAATGCCTATGTAAACAAATCCTATTGTGAGTGGTACCTTTTGAGTTAAAAAGAAAATATGAGTGGTTAATAAATTTGGGTTTTCTTATATCCAGTTTGCAGCGGTGATACACCTGTATTACACACCTATTTGGAGCACTTGTGAAACAGCTGTTAGTAAGTGGCCACTGAGTAGCAAAGAGAAATCTAGAACTTGATCTAGAGGAAATTTTAAATTTCAAACCAAAATAAAGCACTCTCGGGAATTCGATGTCTTGGGAACAACAGTATTGCAAAGGACTGGGAGATTGTCTTGCATTATTATCCTGTGACACTTTGAGGTTTTGACCACTTGACTATTAAGTCAACCTAGGCAGTACAGTGTGTTGTATTTCTGAGAAGGGTTTGGGGATATTACTGTTGTCATTCTTTAAATCTTTCAGATTAAGCAGCCAGGTCTTGTCAAAAACCGGTCACTCTGAAGAATTGAATTTTATTGATTTTTACCTGAACCCTACTATTTTTATTTCTTTACAAACTTGAATAAGTTAGCTTTATCAAAGGCCCAAAGTAATGCAAGAGGCCTTGTTATTTATTGACTCAGGTTAGACACCAAATGCACCTGTGGATTTTATTTAGCCTGATAAATGATCTGCAGGTAGATATGGCATGTGGTTAGCAACTAGAAGTGAGAAAAGGCAATGATGCAGAATACGTAGAGTACTCCCTCCAGAAACCTAGAGCAAGACGAGAGGAAAGAAGGATGAATATGGGATAGGAGACCTTTTACAGCATTATTTTCACCTTTTATAATTCTGTTGAACAGGCTAGAAGGAAGTAAAAAATCCAAATAATGATATTTCAGCTGGTACTCGTCTAAACCTATAAAGTACTCTAATATAATACATGTGTGTGTATGAATTGTTTCAGACATGTGCTTTGTTTGCTGTATTTATTTTAAAAGGTTAATCTGGGGCTTATTCCTGCAATACTTGTGAAAGCAGCCTGTGTGGGGAAAGCACTTACATTGGGGGAAAAAAAAATCACCATACTCCCTAAACCCAAGTCGACCTTGGCTATTTATCAATATCCTTTTCTTCTTAGTGGTCACTTAACTGAAAATTTGGGGCCTCTTCAGATTGAGTTTCCTGACTCTCCTAAATGCGAAATTTAAAGAACTCCCATTCTCTGCATCATAGAAGTTAATTGGTGATATTTAATCCCATGAATAAAGCAGAAAGGCATTTTATTTGCTCTTCAATATATTTTCTACCATAAAGCAACCCTAAAGAAGATAAATAACTGATGCTCCCAAATTCGTGTCTGGGATTACCTTTAATTTCTAAATCGGTTACTTAAAGAGTCCTTGGCAAGAAATGTTTATGCTTCCATACCTATTTTATGGGGAGAGCAACAACTTTTTTTTTTTTTTTTTTTTTAGACAGAGTCTCACTCTTTTTGCCCAGCCTAGAGTGAGTGCCGTGGCGTCAGCCTAGCTCACAGCAACCTCACACTCCTGGGCTCAAGCGATCCTTCTGTGTCAGCCTCCTGAGTAGCTGGGACTACAGGCATGCGCCACCATGCCCGGCTAATTTTTTGTATATATTTTTAGTTCTCCAGATAATTTCTTTCTATTTTTAGTAGAGACGGGGTCTCGCTCTTGCTCAGGCTGGTCTCGAACTCCTGAGCTCAAACGATCCGCCCGCCTCAGCCTCCCAGAGAGCTAGGATTACAGGCGTGAGCCACCGCGCCCGGCTAGCAACTTTAAACTGATTAAAAACAAACTAGCAAGTAGTTCTGAAAGATTCCTGAAGATACCTCCTGAGAAAATTCAGCTTCTGCTGGAGTTAGGCCAATTAAATTTGAAATCCTTTTCTTTTTTCCACTTTTCAATATTTTTAAATATTTATTATGGAAATTTTTAGACAAACACAAAAGTAGAGTTAATAGTACAGTAAATCCTTATATATAAGGATTCATGCAGCTTCAACATTTACTAACATATGGCTAAGATTATTTAATCTATAACTCTCCACACTCTTACCCTTGCTAGGTTATTATCACTTATCTGTAAATACTTTAAATGTGAACAAATAAGAGATAACAGTTTTTAAACATGTCTACAATACCATTATCCTACCCCCAATAATTTACGATCATTTAATATCCTGACAATTCAAAGTTTCAGATTTCCCTATTGTCTTATTAAATCTTTTTACATTTGGTTTAACAGGATCCAACAAGTCCCCACGCATTTTACTTGGATAGTGAAGTCTTTTCTAAACCAGGAAGAGGCTGCTGATTCCCTGTTTAATTCAATGAAGCAGAGAGCAGTGTTTTTCTAAGGAAGATATTTGGGTAGTTGAAAATCACTTACATATGTGAGGAAATTCAAGAAAATCTCTTTGATGAAATATTAAAAGATCACCAATTGATAGCCCATTGTAGAAATGTAATCGTACCTAATACAAATAAATCCTTAATAATCTAGGAGTTTGTATTATAAATAATTTATAGTAATTTGTTCCAAAAGGTCCAGTGAAGCATTCTAAATTATAGTGAAAAAAATCCAAAACTTTAAATCAATTCATTAGTACAAAAGGCAACTAAAAAAATTAATAGCCCACATCTCCCTTTAGCTCAGTTTTAAAGCATTTTAATTACTTTATTACATAAGTAGTACACACTAGTAGAAAAAATTAAAAATAGAGATAAAAAGAGGATATATAAAAATCACTACAAACTGGAGACAATTCTTCTCACTATCTAAATATACTCCCTGAGATGTAATTCTGTGTTAGCAATTTTTTGCTTTAAGGAAACACTTTGGCTAGGACTAAAGGGCAAAGTAAGAAATATCAGATTCTCTAGAAGGGATATTAGAAATCTGGGCAATGCCAGCCTATAATCGGAGTTTATGCGGTGGACAGCACAGATTTTAACGTTGGTGTATACATTCAGTCCTACTACTTTGGGTTATGGTATTGTTCAGCATTTAGGATGACTACTAACAGCAACAAGGATCCTAAAACATTTTAATGAAGGGACTGTGCATGACTGGAGCTAGTCAAGAGGAAATTTGGTGTAACAAAATATCATATTCCCATAACCAAGAAAAAAAACCAAACATACTGTCCCCTTGGTTATCCCAGAGAGGAAAAAGATAACACATATGGTATACTTTGCATATTGCTGACCAGAAAAACATTCAATTTTCCCTGGATGGTTACCATAGTTACATGAGCCGTTTATAACATCAAGAGGGGGAACTAGGTCACACTATTGAAGGAGTTTGAATTATGCAATTATGTCGCCTAAAAGCTGAGGGTAGGGTTTTAAATTTAGGGAAGAGAGATTTACACTATATTTTCAAATTTGAAATTCTGGTCTAATTTTGCCAGTGAACCTTAAAAATTTGTCCAAAATTAAATAGTCTAGTAGATATAAATTATTCAACCGATACAAATAATGTATTACCTAGATCGGTAAATGTGATAAAAGAGATTTTAACACATCTGTCCTTGTAGATACCCCTTTTTCTTAGCTGTCTTAACTTACAGTGTTTTTGCAGGTAATCAATAACCCAGCGATTGCCTCAAACCACGTGTAAACTAAAGCTTTGACCTCTTACCTTTGAAAGTTTGAGATAAAGGGTGGCCCAGTGCCTTTCAAATGCTACTCTTAACTTTACAGCAACTTTCCTATTAATTTCATCAAATGGAAAGAAGAGTGGTAGGGAGGAAAAGTATTGAAAGCTGTAGTAGCATAGCCCTTTCTTTATGTGATTTTATTCACTAAGAACTTTACAAAAAGATGTTTTTATCCAAGAACGATGTCTGCTGTGCTAGAGCCCTGCACAGTGCTCCATGGAGGTTGAAGGAAAAGAAAAGAAAAAAATATATCTCAGGTTGGCAGGATTTCAGATGGTTATTTTTAATCTCATGATCACTATAGACTTGTAGACATTTTTTAATACTGAAAGTAATTTTAGCTCAATGATTTCCCTAAACTGCAGGGGTTCCCAGCCTTTTTGACACGAGGGACCAGTTTCATGGAAGACAATATTTCCACAGATGCGATGGAGGTGGGGGCCATGGCAGAGCTCCGTGGCCTGCGGTCCCTAACAGACCGGGGACCAGGGGTTGGGGACCACAGCCCTAAAGGAAAGGACAGTAGGCAACAGGCAGCCTTACGGAGTAGCTGGATGAGCTACTGCTGCTGGTGGGACTTACTACAACCATCATGTATGCAGTGATGGGGAAGAGGTTGAAGGTCACTATTACAGATCATCTCCAGACCAACTTTTTTCCAGGTGATAAAATTGGGACCCAGAGAAATTAAGTTACTTGCCCAGGGGCATATAGCAATGCACAAAATAAGTGTACACCTAAAAATTTAAGAGTAAAACAAATAATAATCTTATTTTCTAGCTGGTAATCATTATTTAAAGAAGAAAAGTGCCCATAGGAAAAAGATTAAGAACTTGGGATATTATAGAAAGATTTTTTTTCTGTGCAGTCCTGCAGCAGATTTAACAATATCACCTCTAAAGGAAAATTAGGATTTCCTGAACAATAATGTTCAAACTCAAAAATACTAGAAACCATGTATCCTTTAGAGTTATTTTCAAGGGCCAATGCCTTATGCCTTCAGTACTAGCTAAAGAATGTTTTTTTTAAAAATGAAACTGATGATATAGGCTGGGTGCATTTTGCTAAATCTTTTGTTCCCTTTTAAATGATTCTCACTGATTATTTAATGAGGCCTTATTGAAGCTACTGTTACATTAATTACTCTTGGCATGGTTAATTTAATCCAGCATTTTGGTAAATATCTGTCATGGATAACAGATTTTTCAAAATTACTTATCTAATTGATTTCCATAAATCGACATTCTCTCTTACACATGAAACCAGTGTATCTCACTTTACACAATATATGTGTTTCTGGAAAATTGTGTTTAAACCTTATTTTGCTATATCAACTACTTTTAAATGTTTCAGATCTATAAAATGAGACCCAAGTTTTGAAAATGAAAATGTTCATTTAGTACAAATAATTTTTCTGATTTTCTGTCTTTTTCTCAATTGTCACCTTGAGAAAACATAGGTGGTAGTCTCCATAATGTCACTCCTCATTATCCAGCTGCGGCCTAGGTGTAGTCGCTTTTGCTTGTTCTGGCTGTAGTGTATACTGCAGATACCTTAGCACAATATCCTTTGGTCCTAGAAATGATATCTTCAGGGAGAGGACTTTGTAGAGGTGCCTGAAGTGATAGTACACACATTTTCTTCTAGTGTCTGGCTAAAGTAAGTACTAGATTCAGAGACATAAAAACAAAGATATAAAAGGTATGGGGGAAAAATTTATATGAAAAGTATTAGAAGCTAAAAAACTTTATATTATGGAGAAATAGAAGAATCAGAGAAAGAAATTATGATTTGAGCCCTTAATGGCGGTGATAGAACATTAGAATTAAAATTTAGGGACTGTAATATGTAAAGTGTATTTATGGAGATTATTTGTGATACATTTTTGCATAATAAAAAATACAATTGTTGGCCGGGCGCGGTGGCTCACGCCTGTAATCCT
>NW_012151319.1:926722-934374 GCF_000956105.1 Propithecus coquereli | reverse complement strand
TTGATAAATTTGAAGCTTTTGAAGACTTCCCACTTTAGGAATTAATCAAGGCAGTTTTGGCTTAGACATATTTTTTGTGAGGTTTTTTAGCAGTTTTAAGAGGTTCTACATAGCCTTTTTCTCATTCAGGGTAACCCTCAACTTGCTGTTAAGAGGTTTTAAAATTTTCGCAGGCTCTCACTTGAGTACTTTAGGTTAAGGGGGAACAATTCTTATAAATCAGATGTTTTAAAAATTTATATTTAGATTGATATGTTAATGCCATCTGTAACTTCCACCTACAACTTCAGAAGGGTCCTATGAAATGTAGCTGCACAAGGGAGTCCTTTCCTGAAGTCTTCTATTGAGCTGTGGTCTTCTCCGTAGGAATGAAATTTGGCACAAATATCTAATGAAGAGGAATCTGAACATAGCAATTGAGAAAGGAAAAAGACTGGGAGACAACTCCAGACGTCATGAAGCAAAGAGAGGATGAGACGCAGGGGCAGCTGTTGTTATTTCTGTTGCACAGCTCAGGGAACTCCAAGAAATGGATTCTATCCTGAGCGACATATTTTTCAATTTGGGGTAGAAATTAATCTATTTCCCAATAGATGGACGTTAGTAGATCTATAACACACATGACAACATTGGAAATAGTGACGTCAGTGGTTACATTACCTCCTTATGTAAGAGATCTTTTCCAGAAAGGTATTCTTCAGCGTGTGGTGAGTTGCCCTGTAGGGAGGAATGGGACTGACGACTCTGCTGCAATGCATAATGGCCTGTGGGAGAGGGACAGAGAAGCAAGAAGGACGCAGTTAACAAGGAAATGAGGTCATGTGGAAAGAAGGAAACAGATTCAGAACATTTTTAAGAGGTAGTATCAATTGGGTTTGGGGACTGTATTTTGGGGATTGGGAGAGAAGAGATGGCATCTAGGGTTTTGGCTTGGGCCAAATATAGATCATGCCAAGGCTATGTGAAATGGAAAATCCAGAAGGCAAAGCAGGTTTGTGGAGAAATGATACAAATTTAAATCATACAAGGATTATAAACCCTGTAGATTTTATAACTTTGAGCTCTATCCATCTTAGGCCTCCTCTTCCAAACAGCATAAACTTCTGCTTCCTGTATGTAGCCTGCTTGTTTGTAAAGAATAGCTAGCTATAGAAAGTGGAGGCTAGAATATTTTGGGAAGGGTGGAGAGACTAGAGAAAATGATTTAGAGTTAAAATAGTTTTAAAAATGTCTTCCCACATAACCGGACTTAATTAGCCTTGTATTATTCCTGTTAGTAACGCAGGAATTAGGAATAGGTGATAAGCAAGGATATACAGGGCCTCGGGAGGAAAAAGTCAATGCAGCAGTTCCACCTGCTTACTCCTTGCATGTCTCCAAAGGAGTCGTTTTGCTCCTGGGCCAATTCTGGAATGTGGCCCTTGGAGTGTTCTTTATGTTAGGGATGCTGATTTTGTTATATACACCTGGAGCAATGGACCGTTCCATACTAGCTTGCCAAGTTGCTTTGCACACACATCAAAATTGATAATATGCTCCTGGTTTTATTGTTGGGGCCCTGAGTTTTGGTTGCCATAGCTGACTGCATAGCAGAATATGCATACATGAACGGCGCCCCCAACAAAAGCCTTGCACCCCGAGACTCAAGTGGGCTTCTGTGGGCAGAGACATGCCACGTATGTCTATAGTTTGCTGAGAGGGCATTTCTGGATGGCTTTAGACAAAGGACACCAGGACACTATGTTAGCCCTCTCTAGACTCCACTGATGCATCTTTTTCCTGTTGGTTTTGCTCTGTATGCTTTGCTGTAACAAATCTTAGCTACAGGTATAACCTATTGGGTCTTTTGAGCCCTTCTAGGATCACCAAAGGAAACAATTATATACATAGTACTGAAGAAATTTAAAACCCAATTTGTCCATCTGAGTTTTGATAGGAGTCACTAAAAAAAGAATAATCAACATATGTAAGTGTCTGCTGTGTGTGGGTTTAAACGAAATCAAAGCTTTGGTCTGTGTCCAGGAGACATTTATAGTCTCTGTAGGGATACAGAACACACATTGGGGAAATGCTTATGGGCATAAGTGTGAAAAAAAGCAAATTGGCAAAAAATGCAGAAGAAAGGCAGAATTAAAGAGAGATTAAAATTGGTAGGAATCAAGCAAGGTTAATGAAAGATGCGGTATTTAAGAAGAGATATAGGGCCACATTATCAAATAATAGCCTTCATTTTTTCTCCATATGAACTTTAGCAGTATATAAAAACCGTAAAATAAAAAACATTATTTCCTGGATTTTATCTAAGTCCAACACATAAATTACTTGTATGGGATCAAAATTTGTGCTAAATCCAAATATACGTATGTTATATAACCATTTTTATAAGCCCTCCAGTTATAAATTTCAGCTGTGAGTTAATATGCACATGTATTATCATTCCAAAGACTCCATGCCAATTCCTGTTATCATCAGTCATATCTGGTAATTCCTTCAGTTATTTAGTTAAGCTGCTTGCATCCAAAGCTGTTTGCTTAGACTACACATGTAGTTCGTAAGCCACATGTGTGCAGGGCAGGCTCTAAGCAGCACAGATTAAGAATGAACTTTGAAAGTTCTGCCTCTGGTAATGGCCAAGTAACTCAGATCAATGTTCCCACAAATAACAACTATAAATTCTAAACAAAAAATGAAAAAACTACCAAAAGACACTGGAGAGCAAGCACAAGAAGGCAAATTCTGGAGGGAAGCCAATACTTGGAAGAAGGAAATGGGAGTTCCCAAGTTTCCTATGAAAGTGTCATTTAACCTGAGGGCAGACCCCAGTCAGTGCCATGTGGGATGACTAAAACCTAGAAATTTGCGAATTTACTGGCTTGAAGAACCGGTTGGAGTCCAGGAAAACCATGGCGGGTTATAAGGTCTAAAGTTAATATCATGCACTGCCTTGATATCTGGTAAAATCCGGAGGCACCCGAATGGCCTGACTACAAGCTCCTGTCCACACTCTGCTCCTTATCTCAGGGACTGGACACATTTCCTCTCCCTGAGCAGCAGGTTTCAGTTCCCTGCCAGTTTATGGAATTATTCCACCAAACCAATCACATCCTACCTCAGGAACAAGGAACGACCCACCATCTTGATGCTGCAAAGCCTGCCTCCCTAGTTGTTCACTGTTTCCAAGTGCAGCCCCCATATGGCCCTGTGTGAGGTGTGTTCTTCTCCCCCAGGCTGTGAGCACGTGTGACTTCTACACTGCTGTCCATCTCATCTGTTCAGTGTTGATGTCATGTGCTAGGCTAGTCCCATAATCCTACAGCGGGAATCCCTCCCTCACCAAAGAGGTGAAGAGGAGGAATGAAAACAGACGGCAAAGGAAAGGGAGTGGGGGAGAAATCCCAGAAAACAGAAATCCAGCCTTAAAGTCTGTACTGAAACTGCCCAAGTCTCTTGCTAATCCCTAAACTACATATGTGCAGGGAAGACTCCAGGCAGCCCAGATAAGGCTTAAAGAACTGAACTTAGTTTGAGTTCATCCAAGTGTCCAGGATCTAAAGTAGATAGATAGAAACTAAACACATGGAAAAATAAGAAAATGTGACCCAAAAATCAAAAATTTACCCCCAGATGAACCAGATATTGGAATTAAAGAATTTTATTTTATTTTATTCCAATTTTTAAATTTTAAAATATTAAAGGGGTAACAAATGTTTTTGTTGCACAGATACCTTATGTAATGCTTAAGTAGGGGCTTTTAGTGTACCCATCACCAGAATAGTGTTCATTGTACCTGATAAATGCGTTTTTACCCCTCACCCTTTCCCAGCCTCCCTCTTTCTTGAAAAATATGGAACGCTTCAGGAATTTGCATGTCATCCTCGCACAGGGACCATGCTAATCTTCTCTATACCTTTCCAATTTTAGTGTATGTGCTGATGAAGCGAGCACTAGAGACAAGAATTTTAAAGCCGCTGTCATAACTATGCCCGAGGACTTAGAGGAAAACATTATGAATGAAAAAGTAGGAAATCCCAGAAGAGAAAAGGAAACCATAAAAAAGAACTGAAAGGGAATGTTAGAATTGGAAAGTATAATATTTGAAATAAAATTTTCACTGGGTAGCCTTAAGCTCAGAATGGAAATAACAGAGGAAAGTATCTGTGAGTTTGAAGGTAGAGCAATAGAAATTATTCAGTCTAAGATCAGAGAAGGAAATAAAATAAGGACTAATGCCTCGGAGACCTATACGACAATACCAAAAGGTCTAACATGTATAGGGTCCAGAATGGAAAGAGAAAATGGGGCAATACTATTTTTTTTGTTTTTTGAAGAAGTAATGGGCCCATAGCCACGGCTGTTGCTGCTGCTGCCATGGCATTTGGGGCACCCCTGTCCCTGGACACATGCTCCTAAAAGACAACATGAAGAAGACTGAGGAGGAACTGGAAGGGGATGACCACCAAAAGCTAAATGAGACCCTGTCTGAGAGACAATGGGGTCTGATGGAGACGTTCCCAGAGAGGGTCTGGTCTGAGGCTGGGGCCATCTTTTTTTTTTTTTTTTGAGACAGAGTCTTGCTCTGTCACCTAGGCTAGAGTGCCCTGGTGTCAGCCCAGCTTACAGCAACCTCCTACTCCTGGGCTCAAGTGATCCTCCTGCCTCAGCCTCCTGAGTAGCTGGGACTACAGGTACGCCACCACCATGCCTGGCTAATTTTTTCTATTTTTAGTAGGGGGGGTCCTCACTCTTGCTTAGGCTGGTATTGAACTCCTGAGCTCAAGGGATCCTCCAGCCTCGGCCTCCAGAGTGCTAGGATTACAGGCATGAGCCCAGCCTGGAGCCATTTGTAATCTCTCCCTCTTTGTGGCTCAAAAGATATACTTGTTTTCCAGAGCAGCCTTGTGTATTGGGACCACTTTCGTTATAATCTTGGTTCTTCCTGTTGTCTTTGAGACCAAGAAGTTACAAATGGAGCAACAGCAGCAACTGAAGCAGCAGCAGGTACTTCTAGGGCCTAACACGGGGCTGTCAGGAGGAATGCCAGGGGCTCTCCCTTCACTTTCTGGAAAAAACTAGATTGCTCCTGCTACATATGAGCCATCTTGGTGGGAGAAGTTCGAAATTCAATAGTCTTTGGACGGCCGATTATTTGAATTTTTCTTTTTTTTCTTAACTTTGGCACATTGATCTATCTAAAACCTGGTGGGGAGAATTCTCCCCTCATTGTCTCACAGAGAGACTCCAACTTGCAACTGTGCCCTCCATGCTTTCCTGCCTTCCTTCTGTCCTCTCTCAGTTACTGCAGTTCAGCAATGCAGAGGGTTGCTCCAGCTCTGACCACCTTATGCCTTTTACTAGATTGTTCCTAACCGGTCGATCTCACTATCCCATTGCGGTGCGGTAACTGATGCCAGTGGAGGGATGCACCCCCGGCCATTAATGACTGTTTTTGTGTTAGGACGTGCACACACTAGGAAGCAGATGGGATGCATTACAGCATGGGGTAAAGCAGGCACCGAGAATTGCCGTATGTGTAGGGAAGGAGAAAGCCAGCCGAGATTCAGCCACAGAATAGGGACATGAGTGTGTTTAAAAAAAAAAAAAAAAAAAACAATGCTCACTTTTTGTATTTGAATTTTAAAAATGAAATAGTGGCTGAAATTTCCCCAAATTTGGTGAAAGACATAAATTACCAGATTCTTTCTTTCTCCCCACCCCTTCCTTCCTTCCTTCCTTCCTTCCTTCCTTCCTTCCTTCCTTTTTCTTTAATGGTGGTGGTGCCTGGGATTGAACCTGGGGCCTGGTGCTTACAAATTACCACATTCAAAAAGCTCAGTGAAGCCCAAGCAGGGTATAATAAAAATGATATAAAGGGATAGCAGAGCCAAACTGTTGAAAAGCAAAAGTAAAAATAAAATTTTTAGAGTAGCCAGAGAAAAATGACATTATGTGAGGGGAACAAAGATTTGAAATACCATTGACTTCTCATCAGAACCAAGAGAAATGTCATCTTTAGAGTTCTGGGGAGAAAAAAAGAAAGAAAGAAAAAGTCAATCCAGAATTCTTTATCTGGAAATAACCTTCAAGATGAAATGAAAGTATCATATGAGATATGATATTAATAACACTTAAAAAAAATATCATGCAAGAATGAAGGCAAATTAGAGACATTTTTAACTAAAAGAAAACTCGGAGAATTTGTCCCCAGCAGACCTGTACTACAGGAAATGCTAAATGAAGTTCTTCAGACTGAAGGGAAATAACACCAAATGGAAACCCGGGTGTTCAGGAAGGCTGAAGAGCATCAGAAAGGTAAGTATGTGGGTAAATATGGAAGATTCTTTTCTCCTCACAATTTTAAAAATATATATGACTGTTCAAAGCAAAAATTATACATTGTATAATGAAATATGTCAGGTTAGATGTAAGACATGTTCTACTTTAGTTTTCACAACTCTAGTTTAAAGTACAGTGGGTGCAAGGTCTTATATGTGATATAGTACAATTTGTCATCTCTAGGGCAACCACTAAAAAAAACTCAAAGAGATATTGCTAGAATTAATCAAATGGAATTTTCAAAATTATTCACTTAATCTCAAAGAAGTCAAGAAAGGAATAATAGAGGAGCAAAAAACACACAAGACAAGCAAAACAAATGGTAAAATCCATTCATATCCAAAAGTGCATTTAATGTAAATGAACTAAACACTCCAATTAAAAGACAAGGATTTTCAGAATGCATTAAACAGTAAGATTCAGCTGGGCATGATGGCTCACACCTGTAATTCCAACACTTTGGGAGGCTGAGGTGGGAGAATTGCTTGAGAGAAGGAGTTTGAGACCAGCCTGGGCAACATAGTGAGATCCTGTCTCTACAAAAAATAAAAAAAATTAACTAGGCATGGTGGCGCGTACCTGTAGTCCTAGCTGCTTGGGAGGCTGAGCCAGGAGGATCGGTTGAGTCTGGAAGTAGGATGTTGCAGTGAGCTGTGAGCACACCACTGCATTCTAGTCTGGGCAACAGAGCAAGACCCTGTCTCTCTCTCTCTCTCTCTGTCTCTCTCTCTCTCTCTCACACACATACACACACCACCACCAACAACAAAGGAAAGATTCAATCATAAACTGTCTACCAATGATGCAATTGAAATATAAACATGTAGGTTGAAAGTAAATGGATAGAAAAATGATGTACACAAAGTATAAGCATTAGAAGGCTGGAGTGGCTACATATCACATAGAGTCGATTTTCAGACAAAGAGAATTATCAGAGATAATCGGGGACATTTCATAATGATAAAATAGTCACTACCTCAGGCAGACAATTATAAATGTGTGTGTGTCTAATAACAGCATTTCAAAGCACATGAAGAAAGAATTGACAGAGGGGCCGGGCGCGGTGGCTCATGCCTCTAATCCTAGCTCTCTGGGAGGCTGAGGCGGGCGGATTGTTTGAGCTCAAGAGTTTAAGACCAGCCTGAGCAAGAGCGAGACCCCATCTCTACTAAAAATAGAAAGAAATTAATCGGACAACTAAAAACATATAGAAAAAATTACCCGGGCATGGTGGCGCATGCCTGTAGTCCCAGCTACTCGGGAGGCTGAGGCAGGAGGATTGCTTGAGCCCAGGAGTTTGAGGTTGCTGTGAGCTAGGA
>NW_012151319.1:922014-923967 GCF_000956105.1 Propithecus coquereli | reverse complement strand
CGTTTGGGGGGGTATTTTTTGAGGGTAGGGAGATTAGCAAAATGACATTGGTTAAGGGTAGAAGTTTTCAAAATAGGGACCACTAAAAAGAAGAATATCTGCGCTACAGATATTTTCCATGCATTTATTTTTTTTTAAATAATTTTTTTGTTGTGGTGGTGGTAGTTTTTCGTTTGGGGGGGTATTTTTTGAGGGTAGGGAGATTAGCAAAATGACATTGGTTAAGGGTAGAAGTTTTCAAAATAGGGACCACTAAAAAGAAGAACATTGAAATTCCACATTCATGATTCACCACTCAAAAGGTTAAGTACTTACACTGTTTTGAATTTCCTTCCAGTCTTTTTTCATCTGTGTACTTTTCCCCCCACATAATTGAAGTTGATAGTGTACATATTAATTAGAATTATTTCTAATGAGCAAATAATATTCTATCATTTCAAAATACTATAAATTACTTTCCAATTTTTGGTCATTCAGGTTGTTTTTAGTTTTTCCATCTTGTAAGGTTGAGATGAGCATCTATGTGCTTAATTGTTTTTATGTATTTAGGATTGTTTCCTTACCAGAGGTCCCTTAAAGCATAATTATTGGGTAAAAGCTCTTGCTACATATTAATAATCACGCAACTATTCTCTTTCCCTTCTCCTCTCCTTTTTTCTCTCTGAGTCATTCAGCAATATCCACAATAGGAATTGCTTCTCTTCTGTTCTTTTATTTGATACTCATTGGGATCTAATAGTTTTCTCAAATTCTGCTTTCGTTTGCAACGTTCTTTGCACAAGACTGCCAGCTAACACAATGGCACCTCTGTGTATTTCTGTGGCAGCCCCACCTAAAGAAAGAGAGAAAAGCCCAAGATTCACATTTTACCCATCCGGCTTTCTAAACTCTTATCTCTTCCTAACAATCTTAGCCAACAGAGACACACAGCAAAATTGAGGAACTAAATGTTACCAAGTCTTTATTATGTGCTAATTATTTTACATATTTTGTCTTATTTAGCCTTCATAGCTGTTATATTAAGTAGGTCTTATCATCTTTATTTTACAGGTGCCGAAATTGAAGTACAGACTTAAATAACTTACCCAAGGTCCTACATATTTTCCTACATAAAATAGTAGGTTCAAGATTTCAATCCAGGTTTGTCTAACTTCAAAGTTCTTTCTCCTACACCAGTATCCCTTCATAGTTAAAAGAAAACTGACAAATGCCTAGAGGATTAAGTTTGCAAATAATTTTTTAGGGGAGGAAAAACTTTCCTGTTCCCTCTTAGGTGTTGTTACTGGCGCCTGCAAATTAAACTGACAAAAGACAAATTAACTGGAGAAAAGGCATCAAATTTTATTTGATGTTAATATTTTAATTTTTTTAATGTACTCGAAGGCCTTCATAGAAAGTAAAGACCCAAAGAAATGGTTAAACTCAGAGGACGTAAACACCATCTTAGAAAGGTCGATGAAATGTGGAGGAGCGACAAGACAAAAGAAAGGGATCTGGGCTTCTAGAGTGGTAAATTATGGAGGGAAACTAATGGAAGATAAGGTTTATTTAGTAAGGTTTATTTATGCAGACTCATCTTGGCATCACCTCCATCACCAGTTATAAAGATTGTTTTTCCCTTCCTGGCACAAGAGAGGGGGACACTTTCACAAAGAGAAACTTGTGCCCTGCTTTTTGGTAGAAAAGGGGAGGGCAGAGAGCTTTTTCTGCATCTGCTGTTTCACAGTTGCCTGCAGCTCAAAATAATCCTTATGACAACACAGCATATTTTGGGATAGCAATTCTAAGCCCCCTCAATTTACCACTGTTCCCTAATGTGGCTGGATAAACAACTAAAGTCCGTTGTTCCCTCATTCTTTGTTTCCCTCTGTTGCATTTTCCCCATGGTCAGGCCACCTATTCTTAAAGTTTCTTCTTTAGTTTTGACTCAATCACTGTGAAATTGAAACTTTA
>NW_012151319.1:915856-921774 GCF_000956105.1 Propithecus coquereli | reverse complement strand
AAAAATTGACAGAATTAAACACCATTTTCTTGGGAATTGATAGAACATGTAAAAAGATCAGTAAAGACATACAGGATCTGAACAATACTATCAACTAACTGAACTAACGGTACCCAACAACTGCAAAAAAATGAACAATAAAAATTTTATGGTGAATTTGGAGAAGGATGATCTTCCCTTTGACAGTTGAATCATATTTTTATGTACAAAGTTAGATTTCCATTCTTCCCTTTGGCTGGTTAAAATAACTCAAAATATATTTTAAAATTTCCCACATTCAAGCTACTTTGTAACGTGATAAATCGCACTTATTTTGAAACTATGGCCATTTCTTTTTTGAAGGAAGTAATGAGTTTATTCTAAAGAGCAAATAAGGGCTATTCATAAGCCAACTGTCAATTCTAACTATCTATAAATTCTCCAGAATCTTCTAATATATTCATTCTACCTTCTACCTGGCTTGAAAGTAATTGACCTAGAAATAGATTTTTTTCTTATGTAGCATATTTCCCTCTTAAAGTTATATGTAAATTCATTTTTATAAATCCACAAAAAACTATTGGGGGAGCTGCTATTTCATATGAAAAGAATAATTTTAATAAATCCTTAAATTTTTGTTTATAACACTTTATATTTCACAAAGTATTTTCATGTTTATTCCTCACACTGACACTGAGGTAGGACAGCATTTCACAGATGCAGAAATTGGCATAAAGAGGTTCGTATCTAGGTTAGATTCTAACTTGAGGTTAAATAGCTACCTGGTGGTGGAGCCTGGTCTTCAGATTTCTAATAAAAGTCTTTCCATTATCCTGATACAAATTAAAAGAATCTTAGTAATACACGTGCTCACTTTACTTTGTTGTATAAATTTAGATTTTTATAGAAGTATCGTTTTCTTAAAGTGACACCTATTTGTTTTTTTATAACTATTCAACTATTACAACATAATTAACATTTTTATAACTGATGAGAAACTTCTAGTATTTTCCATTCTTGGGCAGCAACAGTTGCTTCTAAATCTGCCATTTGAAGTAACACTACATTGAACACTTACATACTTGTCTCCTTGTGAACGTGTATACAATTTCCTCTGGAGTATATCTAGGAATGGAATTGCTAGATAATAGCATATCAATTTGATAGTATGAACTTTATCAGTTTCACTAAATACTATCAAGTTTATCTTCAAAATGGCTACACCAATTAACTACGCATTCGCGTTCTTGCTCTGCTATATCCTCACCATCACTTAGTACTATCCAACTTTCTAATCTTGGCCAATTTTCTGAATTAAAAAAAAAATCTCATGATTGTTTCAATTTGGATGTGATTGTTAGTGTGATTTGGAATCTCTTTGAAAGGCTATGAAAATTCCGACTCATAGCCTTTGACTATTTTTCTTTTAGGTTTTCCTATTTTTCCTTGTTGATTTGCAGACATTCTTTGTAGCTATTTATCCCTTTATTGGTTTTATATATTGTAAGTATCTCTTCCTAGTCTGTCACTTATGTGTTAACATTGCCTTTTATAGCTTTCTTTGAACAAAACTGTTTAATTTTGGCATACTCATAGCCATTTGTGAATTGGAGATCTTATTTAAGAAACCTTTTTCACCCTGAAATTTAAAAAATATTTTCCTCTTTTTAAAATTGCTTTTATCTTTCATACCTTTAATCTAACTGGGAGTTATTTCTATATGTGGTATATAGTAGAGACATAAAATTTATTTTTCTTCCATGAAGCCAACCATTTTTCCATTTTTCACTAAATAATTCTTCGTTTCCCCTACGATTTGTTGTGCCCCCTCTGGGTGATTCCGTTGCATACGTTCCATTATGTACCATTCCTGGCTCCGTGTCTTGACTTTCTTCTGTTCCCTTGGTCTTTTTGTACACCCACTACCCAAACTCATGGTTTTAAAAATTTTTTGGCTTAATACTGTTTATTAATATTTGATATGTGATTCTTTCTTCTTTTTCAAATTTTTTTTAGCTAGTTTGTGGAGATTTGTTTATTTGCATACATTTTAGAATTTATTTGTCAAATCCTGCAAAAAAAAGTTTTGCTAGGATTTTTATTGGAACTGCACTACATTTACAGATTAATTTGGGAGGACTGAACAATTCTACAAAGATAAGTTGTCCCAACCAAGAACATGACATTAATATTTATTTTTGCAGAATTTCTTATCTTCTCTTTATTTCTGTATTTTTCTCTCTTTCATTCATTTGAATATTTTTAAAAAGTAGCACATGCACATAGTAAATGCAAACAGTAAAAAGGGATACATTAATACATATTAAAATCCTGACCAAGAGGAGCAATGGAACTCCAAAAGAAAACGTCCCTGTGGAGGGGACCATGGAAAATCCTATTAGCAGTGGAAATGTCAGCAAGAGGAAAATACATTGTCTGAGTCATGGGAAATACAGTCATATATTCCTCGTAGAGGTCTTTGAAGGACAAAAGCACTTATAGAAACAATTTCAAACTCCTGCCAGGTCCAAGGAATGAGAAGTCATCTGATTTAGTTGTTAAATTTAGATCTCTAAAGATCACCCATATAACCATAGTCCTGTTTAAAAAATCAGACATTCTCTAGTAGTCATTATGTGAAGGTCTTTTTCTGGTAATGTAGAGTGCTGGTACGATAGCACTCAATGTCCAAGCCAGGGTTTGCTCTTCCACGCTGTGAGAATTTTGAGACTGTCGTCGAGGACTGTTTTGCTCAGTTGGGTAGATCAGAATCTACTGTTGGAAGGTGTGGACTCTCTTCTGCAGGCCCTCTGAAGTCTTTCTCCATGTGCAGCCAGGGAGGCCTCCCCACACTGCAGGAATTACAAATCTCAGGCCCTTTAGTTTATATAAAGAAATTTCCATCTTGCCCCAACAAATCTGAAACTTGAAGAGATCAGATCTCCTTTCAACCAACAACAAGGAATATCTGCGCTACAGATATTTTCCATGCATTTATTTTTTTTTAAATAATTTTTTTGTTGTTGTGGTGGTAGTTTTTCGTTTGGGGGGGTATTTTTTGAGGGTAGGGAGATTAGCAAAATGACATTGGTTAAGGGTAGAAGTTTTCAAAATAGGGACCACTAAAAAGAAGAACATTGAAATTCCACATTCATGATTCACCACTCAAAAGGTTAAGTACTTACACTGTTTTGAATTTCCTTCCAGTCTTTTTTCATCTGTGTACTTTTCCCCCCACATAATTGAAGTTGATAGTGTACATATTAATTAGAATTATTTCTAATGAGCAAATAATATTCTATCATTTCAAAATACTATAAATTACTTTCCAATTTTTGGTCATTCAGGTTGTTTTTAGTTTTTCCATCTTGTAAGGTTGAGATGAGCATCTATGTGCTTAATTGTTTTTATGTATTTAGGATTGTTTCCTTACCAGAGGTCCCTTAAAGCATAATTATTGGGTAAAAGCTCTTGCTACATATTAATAATCACGCAACTATTCTCTTTCCCTTCTCCTCTCCTTTTTTCTCTCTGAGTCATTCAGCAATATCCACAATAGGAATTGCTTCTCTTCTGTTCTTTTATTTGATACTCATTGGGATCTAATAGTTTTCTCAAATTCTGCTTTCGTTTGCAACGTTCTTTGCACAAGACTGCCAGCTAACACAATGGCACCTCTGTGTATTTCTGTGGCAGCCCCACCTAAAGAAAGAGAGAAAAGCCCAAGATTCACATTTTACCCATCCGGCTTTCTAAACTCTTATCTCTTCCTAACAATCTTAGCCAACAGAGACACACAGCAAAATTGAGGAACTAAATGTTACCAAGTCTTTATTATGTGCTAATTATTTTACATATTTTGTCTTATTTAGCCTTCATAGCTGTTATATTAAGTAGGTCTTATCATCTTTATTTTACAGGTGCCGAAATTGAAGTACAGACTTAAATAACTTACCCAAGGTCCTACATATTTTCCTACATAAAATAGTAGGTTCAAGATTTCAATCCAGGTTTGTCTAACTTCAAAGTTCTTTCTCCTACACCAGTATCCCTTCATAGTTAAAAGAAAACTGACAAATGCCTAGAGGATTAAGTTTGCAAATAATTTTTTAGGGGAGGAAAAACTTTCCTGTTCCCTCTTAGGTGTTGTTACTGGCGCCTGCAAATTAAACTGACAAAAGACAAATTAACTGGAGAAAAGGCATCAAATTTTATTTGATGTTAATATTTTAATTTTTTTAATGTACTCGAAGGCCTTCATAGAAAGTAAAGACCCAAAGAAATGGTTAAACTCAGAGGACGTAAACACCATCTTAGAAAGGTCGATGAAATGTGGAGGAGCGACAAGACAAAAGAAAGGGATCTGGGCTTCTAGAGTGGTAAATTATGGAGGGAAACTAATGGAAGATAAGGTTTATTTATGCAGAATCATCTTGGCATCACCTCCATCACCAGTTATAAAGGTTGTTTTTCCCTTCCTGGCGCAAGAGAGGGGGACACTTTCACAAAGAGAAACTTGTGCCCTGCTTTTTGGTAGAAAAGGGGAGGGCAGAGAGCTTTTTCTGCATCTGCTGTTTCACAGTTGCCTGCAGCTCAAAATAATCCTTATGACAACACAGCATATTTTGGGATAGCAATTCTAAGCCCCCTCAATTTACCACTGTTCCCTAATGTGGCTGGATAAACAACTAAAGTCCGTTGTTCCCTCATTCTTTGTTTCCCTCTGTTGCATTTTCCCCATGGTCAGGCCACCTATTCTTAAAGTTTCTTCTTTAGTTTTGACTCAATCACTGTGAAATTGAAACTTTAACTAGGTAGCATAAAATAATTTTCTGAGATGATTTCTGTTAATTGCTGTTAATTAATAAAAAGCATTGCTGATTTAGGTGCTGCTTTTAAATTAAGAAGATTCAAGCAAATTGCATTTTTATTGTGTTATAAGGTAAACATAATCTGATGCAAAAACACTTATGAACATTTTCTCTCTCTGTTTTTTTTTTTGAAACACAGTCTTACTCTGTCATCTAGGTTGGAGTGCAGTGTGTTACCATAGCTCATGGCAACCTCCAACTCCTGGGCTCAAGCAATCCTCTTGCCTCAGCCTCCCAAGTAGCTGGGACTACAGGCATGTGCCTACCATGCCTACCTAATTTTTTAAAAAAAATTTTAGAGATGAGTTCTCACTACGTTGCCCAGGCTGGTTTCAAACTCTTGGCCACAGGCAATCCTCCTGCCACGGCCCCCCAAAGTGCTGGGATTATAGGCATGAGCCGCTGCACCTAGCCTTTTTTCTCAGGCACACTGTATTATAAATTGCTTAGGCCAGTGTCAATCTGATTTACTGAGATTGTTGCCCCTGGAAACCAATAAAGTAATCAAAATTCGCAAAGACCACGAAAACTAATAACACTCATAAGAGAGACAGTAGAGCAATATATGATCATGAAAACTTGTGGGAAAAGTATACAGCATTCAAAGGAGAGAACTGAAAGAAAGTCAATGCTGAATTATGGTATATTTATTTGAGCAGTACATGAAAATTTTCACTGAAGAAAATACCAAATGTTAAATGGCGAAGGCCATGGAAAAAATGGTGCCAACATTGGAAAAAGGATTTTTAGCCAATGTTTCCCATCATGGGGTCTTAGACCCTCTCCATCAAAATCGTCATCAAAATGCATGTTTGTGGGCTCCAGCTCAGACCTCATGAATCAGAAATCCTCAAAGTGGAACCCTGGAATCTGCTTTATAAATAAGTTCCTTGTGATTCTTTCACTTATTGAAATGGAAAGCCATAGACTCAGTTTCTCATTCCCTGCCCAGGTGCCTGTCACTTAAAAAAGGATAGTCACCTTGTAGTCCAACAATTTTTATCTTTATGGCTAAATTATTGGCAAATATTTTCCTTCAGAGTTTGCATTCTTAAAATAAGCATTTAA
>NW_012151319.1:912306-913936 GCF_000956105.1 Propithecus coquereli | reverse complement strand
GGGGGGGGGGGGGGCAGGCAGCGGAAAGGAAAAGTGAAATTCCTGCAATAACATGGGTAGGAGAAAAGTCTGACATAGTATCTATAATTTTGAGAAAGGAGTGGCCTATAGTGACAATTTTTTTGTTCCACTTAGGAAAGGACCAAGAGCCTCCCCTAAAGTATCATCCTTCCAAAAGTGGATCTAATAGCAGGAAGAGGGACTGGAAGGGAGAAAGAAGAGAACGACACAATGTTTGTTCAAAGGCTGACACGGGCGTTCGGAGGAGATGTTATGGAGCTAAACTGCTGGCAAAATTGGAAGCAGGCAACTTTGCTTTTGATACCAGTAACCACCATGTCGTCCTCCAGTAAATTAAACTCCTGAAGTGTTTGTCGCATAAGATACCCAATACATATTTGTTGAATAAGATGTTTTCTTCGTTTTCCTTCTTTGTGAAGTTTATTCCCTGAGAAATCAATGCCCGAACGCTGCCCCCTAGTGGCTTCAGGGTCCCTGCGTTGGACACGCACCTGAGCCTGTGCCTTCCGCGGCAGTGCTGGGGACAGAGCCGGCCCTGTGTGTTTGACTGTGCAGTCCCCCTCCCCGCAAAGGATCCTAAGGATCTTAAAGGATATCAGTAGTATAGATCGAAGGGAAACGTTTTTCCTTATTTTAAATTTCATATTTGATGTTTTTTAACCTTATCCAAGTTGGCTGAAAAGTCTTATTAAAAATTTCTACTCTGTAAAAGGGTAACGAAAGTATGGTACGTGGTATGTAGTGCTGGTATGTGTGAGAGGTGTCCCCCGATCCCCCAGTTTAAAACCCAAAATGACTTTTTAGCCAAACTTTCTTTTAGAAAAATAGATAAACTTAGCTTTCCTTTCTTGAGATTAATCTTTGTTTCCTTTTCATACATTTTTAAAACTTATAAGGCAAACATGATAAAAAAATATAACTGGCTTAAGCCAAAATTGGGATTTAATTTTTTAAAGGTAGTCTCAGTAGATTGAATTTAAAGTAAAGTTGTAAGTTGATTTTAACTACTGTGATTGACAATACCAAATAGTAAAGCAATTAAAACCATAAGTCAGAGCAATTAAAAATCAATTCTAAAGCACAATTTTTTATTTTATATGACTTTGAAAAACATTTTCTTTCTTTTTCTTTTTAGAGATGGGGTCTTGCTGTGTTGCCCAGGCTGGACTCAAACTCCTCAAGTGATCCTCCCACCTCAGCCTCCCAAGTAGCTGGGACTGTTAGCGTGCACCACCGTACCTGGCTTGAAAAGCATTTTCTTATTGAGTGACATGATCAGACCCACATACAAGTCCAGCAGTTACAAAATTACTGTTGTTTCTTGATCTCTTTTATAGGCCTATTTATGCATAAAATATTATTTTTGAAATTAAAAATAAAGAATAAAATTTACCTATTTAAGAGGATACCTGTGCTTATTTTTGGTGGCATAAATACTAGCTCCTGGGGTGAATTTGAAATAAGAACCCAAGAGCCAGGTGTGGCGGCTCACGCCTGTAATCCTAGCACTCTGGGAGGCCGAGGCAGGAGGATCGCTTGAGCTCAGGAGTTTGAGACCAGCCTGAGCAAGAGCGAGACCCCCACCTCTACTAAAAATAGAAAAATTAAC
>NW_012151319.1:909698-912256 GCF_000956105.1 Propithecus coquereli | reverse complement strand
AAAAAAAAAACCAGATCTCTATCTGGTAGACAGAATAACGCGCCCCCAAAGATGTCCGTGTCCTAAGAACCTGTGAATATGTCACATTACATGGCAAAGAAGAAGTAAGCTTGCAGATGATTGAAGTTGTTGTTAATCAGGTGGCCTTAAAATAGGGAGATTATCTGGGCGAAAGTGTAATCGCAGAGGTCCTGGTAAGTGGGGAAAGGAGGCAGAAAAAGTAGAAGAGGGAAGCAGAGAGGTCAGGGTCAGAAGATCCGTGGCAGCAGAAGTGAGGTCAGAGTGATGTGATGCGAGGACTCCACCCACTGTCCCTGGCTTTGAGGACGGAGGAAGAGGACACCATGCGGCCTCCAGGAGCTGGGGAAGGGGAGGAAGCAAGTCCTCCCTTAGAGCCTCCAGAAAGGAACACAGCTCGGCACCCTGGCTGGAGCCCAGTGAGGCCACACTGGACATCTCACCGACAGATTTGTGTTGTTTAAGCCACCAAATACGTGGTACTTTGTCAGAACAGCAATACAGAGCCAGTACGCTGTGAATGTTATTTGGGTTTGCCCGCTGTGGGTCAACACTCCGCAGCTTTGGTTTCATATTTGGGGGCACATATTTCCTTACAATAAGAAGGGATAGCATTTTAAATTCTAAGAAAACCACCTTAGTTTGCAAAAACTCACAGGTCTGTTTCATGAGAACAGACTTGAGCTGACTTTATGTTATTTTCTAGGTGTCACTCTCCCCCCCTCTTGCTTTCTCCTGGCACAGATCGAAGGGTGAGCAATATTCTTTCACTATTCTCTCAGAACCAACATCACACTAAAATCGATGGGGCGTCTGACTTTTGTAGCATTGTTTTCCATAGTTTCTAAAATAACTGTCTTCCCTGGTTTCAGAAAGTGCAAATTTTTGTTTTTGTTTTTTTTTTTTTTGAGACAGAGTCTCACTCTGCCCGGGCTAGAGTGAGTGCCGTGGCGTCAGCCTAGGTCACAGCAACCTCGAACTCCTGAGCTCAAACAATCCACCCGCCTCGGCCTCCCAGAGAGCTAGGATTACAGGCGTGAGCCACCGCGCCCGGCCAGAAAGTGCAAATCTTAAAATCTTTACTCATTTATGTTAGCTCACACCAGCAAAAGGTAACAACCAAGAAAAATAATGGGGCAAAAAAAAAGATGAAAAGGAACCTAGCTAGAGATGGTGTGTTTACACTGAATGTTCAGAAGCAAACTTATGTGAGAAATGAAGGGACATTATCTATCTGCAGGAGAGAACACAAAGCAGACACTCAGTTTTGTTCCATGCCTGAGCTGACATAATTCCTCCTCTGCCTAGTTCCTGAATTTCCCCTGAGGTTTGTGAATAGGAAAAAAAAATTTACAACATAACCGAGCAGCCTTACTTTACCGCAAATGACTTGATTTTAGGCTATTGCCTTGAAATAATTCCTCCTGTAGAACAATGTGTTGGGCGAGGTCATTCGTGACCAAGCATAAATAAAACAGTTTGTTAGAATTTACATGCTATCCATGCTTCATAGAACCATTAATATTATTTATTTCAAGCTATTTTTCAAAGTAATATTTTTCTAATAAGTTTGCTTATACAGCAATCTCAGGGATTCCATAAAGGGCCAACTTGTTCTACAACTCCAAGGGGCACAAAGCTTTGTTTTAAGTGATGTCCGTTATGTTGCATGTGAATGGCTCCCCCTGGTGTGTACAGCACGATGGCTCTGGATTTGGGGACCCGAGGCTTTCAGTGTTTCTTACTCAAGCTCTCCCTTGCTTTGCTCTCTTGGACCCTCCTAAGGAATGATGAATTCTCTGATTATAGTCAGCTGATAAAAGAAGCAGGCTCGCTGGATGAAAATTATCATTACTCCCACCGCCACGATATTGACACAGGTGATGATGCTACACAGTAGAGGTCAGGACCCACATGGCTCAAATACCTGCTTCTTTAACCTCTTCAAAATCCGTTTTTACTTTTCTCCCCCTCAAAATTTTCCAGGGCTGGAATGGGTGGGTTTTATTTCCTTGCTCTCCCAAAGTCATCTTCTCTTGTTCTTCCTCCCTCTGAGAGCCATCCTGGCAGAAAGACTCAGAGCATGTGAATTACAGAGGAAAGGAACAAGTATTTTCAAAATAGTAATCTTATTTTACCTGTATTATATTTCTGTTAATTGCATTTAATACTATTTTGAGGCCGGGCGTGGCGGCTCACTCCTGTAATCCTAGCATTCTGGGAGGCTGAGGTGGGAGGATTGCTTGAGGTTAGGAGTTCAGGACCAGCCTCAGCAAGAGTAAGATCCCATCTCTACTAAAAATAGAAAAAATCAGCCAGGCACGGTGGAGCACGCCTGTAGTCCCAGCTACTCGGGAGGCTGAATGAGGCAGGAGGATTGCTCAAGCCCGGGAGTTTGAGGTTGCTGTGAGCTAGGCTGATGCCTCGGCACTCTAGTTCGGGTGATAGAGGGAGATTCTGTCTCAAAAAAAAAAAAATCCGGCTGGGCATGGTGGCTCACACCTGTAATCCTAGCACTCTGGGAGGACGAGGCGGCGGTC
>NW_012151319.1:890818-909193 GCF_000956105.1 Propithecus coquereli | reverse complement strand
GAATGAGAACCAGGCCATCGTTTAGGCTTCTGTAAGAACACTGGATATGAGTCCCTACAGTGCGGATATAATTTTATTTTACGACCTAGGTAATTGTTTTATGGGCATTCAATTAATAATTGCTAGACTTTATATGTATGGACTTCATGGACTTTTTCAACTGTATTTCACAATAAGAAAAAGAAATAAAAGGCAGCTATTTGTTAATTTATGTAATAGTCCATTAAGCCTGACCTGAGTGTCCACTAATTACAAATTCTAATATGGCATATTACTTAAAAACAGATTAGTCCCATTTTGTAGTAAACCAGCAGCGCCTACCCACATCCACTGTAATACCTTGTGCAGAAGGAAGCTGGCTACTTACACTGGGCCTCATCACTGCTAAATCAGTTTTTATTTCTGCTTGTGGTCCAAGAAGGTGCCTCAGAAATTCAGAATGGAAGGTAGAGGAAATCCAGTTGTGGGTTGTGGCCACCCTCCTTGACCAAAGTTATTCTCATTTGCTTTTCATACACACTGCCCCCATTTTTCTTTAAAGAAATATGGCTAAAATAAAGTTTGAAAACCGCTGATCACATATTCAGAATTTGGATTTTATCATTTTAAAATGTCCAAGCCCTGGTACATTGAAAATGGTGTAAGAAAAACAATAGGTGATTCTCATCTTTCTAATCCACCTTCCTGTGTATTTATTTTGACATTCCTTTCCAAGTTATATACATTACATATAGTCCCACTTCAATATAATGGTAGTTTTAGTTTGATGTAGTTACTGTTTTTGTTATTTTGGTTGCTTCCTGATGACTTCCAAGGATTCTGATTCTACTCAATGAAGTTTCAAAATCACAAAGTATTTCTGATTGCTTCTTGTTAAATTCTGGCATATGACATCTCTAGGTTTTACCAAAAAGAATGTCCTGTATCCAACCCTTTGCACTTAGTATAATTAATACTTTTTTTTATCTTGCAAGTCAATTTAGTTTGGGGCCTTGTCTACTAACTACACTATTTTTCTTGGTGGATAAATAGCAAAGGAACAGAAAAAGAGAACATTAAAAATTAATATTCATTTTCAGATAATGACCTTCCTTTTCTTTAAAGGCTGGAAACAGAAAAGTGGAGAGATACTAAAGCTGGTAATAAGAAATGGGAAAAGAAATGGTTCTAACTGGATAGCAACTCAGCTGTGTTCAGGGGATGTCAAGGAAATGTGATCAGTATTTTTCTTGGGGAGCAGTAGCTGGAAATAAATGGCTTGACGACTCCCACATTCATCTATTTTTGTTCAAATGGTAGAAAAGTGAAAGAATTGCTTTTACTCATAATCACAAAAAATATTTGAAAATCATGCAGATATCTGATAACCAATGTATGGACTTGCCAATGTACAGAAAGTGGGACAATATAGGACTTCCACACAATTTTTTTAGAACAAAGCTACAAATTCCCCTTAAACTACAATAATAATAACAACACACTACTTGTAGGACTGACCTGCTTCCCAGTTGCTGCTTGCTTTGGTTACCTCCTCACTGCTGTTATTCAAAATCCAAATAGCAAGGAGAAATCTGTACCAAGAAAAGCTGTACTTGGCAGGAAACAATGGCCCTCTCATACACATTTCAAACTGCAGCAGGCTTTTGGTAATACATTTGATAATACATATCAAAGGCCTTGGAATTACATACAGCCTATGACAATTATCCTAGCCAATGGCGGTGGTGGCAGGCTCCCAGAATTTTGGTAAAAAACTTATGACACCACCATTCTTCAAAGTCAACCTTCTCTTGCCAGGCTTGGTGGCTCACACCCGTAAATCCCAGCACTCTGGGAGGCTGAGGCAACAGGATCATTTGAGAACAGCCTGGGCAACATAGGGAGACCCCATCTCTACAAAAAAAGAAAAAAAATTAGCCTGGCATGGTGGTGCACACCTGTAGTCCTAGCTACTCAGGAGGCTGAAGTGGCAGGATCCCTTGAGCCCAGGAGTTTGAGGTTACAGTGAGCTACGAGAATGCCACTGCACTCCAGGCTGGGCAACAGAGCAAGACCCTGTCTCTAAAAAAAAAAAAAACAAAAACAAAATCAACTTTCTAACTTCACCACTAAAAAAAATTTCTGATTTAGCATCAGGAAAGATCTTCATGTGTCAAGACATCACTGTCTCACCTTATTGATCTAAAACAGTATGTCAAATCTTGATAACCTGATTTATTTGCTAAATTTTATTACATATTTTAGGCAGGTGTGTTGTTTTTTTACAAAGTTCAACTGCACCCATATGGGATGATTCATTGGTTGAGAATATCTGAGATGCAGTGCAAGCAGAAGGGAGAAGCATTAATAATCAACAGAAGAGCTTCTTAAGTAACTCATTTCAAGGAGGCTTTACAAAGATGTTATGGTCACTTAATAGAAGTGGTAGAGTATCATGTTCTGAGGGTAATTTTCAGAAGTGCTAGCATATAAAGAGGTGAGAAAGATAATAAAGCAATACAACATACTTAAGAACTTGAATGCTTTGACCAAATTACTTTCAGTTTCTGCATCTGAAGAAACAGGCCAAACAACTACTCATAAGCTTGTGAGGAAATAAGTATATAAACTATAAACTACAGTATACTTGTACCGTGCTGGGGACTTTAAGCGTATCATCTTATTTAATCATCATAGCTCACTGAGGCAGCTATTAGTCCTATTTTACAGATGAAGTAAGGTTAGGAGGTTTAATTCCCAGAGGTTACATGTTTAGTAAGAGGCGGAGACGAGATTCTATCTCAAGAATAATGGATTCCAAAGCTTATGTTTTTTTCTATACTATTCTATCTTCAGGAATTCTTAAAAATGCATTTTTCTTCAGTAAATTTGATTAAGAGTACTTCTATAAATTTTAAATGTTTATAAATGAAACATGTTTTACACCAAGCAGCTTCCTCCACATAAAAAGTTCACTGCAAAATATTTAATAGCCTTTATATTAACTTGAAACAAGCCAATTTAGGAAATTATCAAACAATCTAATTAGATCTATTACAGAAATGTATTTATTCTTTGTTAATTTTTGGCTTGCTTTTCTAGTAATCATTGTCCCACAAAATACACATTCTCCAAGAATGAGGAAAGTGAAGTAATTAAAAGTACTTTCACAATACATTCATGTTATTGCTTCCCACAATAAAGGCAACCTATTCACAGTGTATGGATTTTAGCTTTGGTGTCCAATTAAACATCCTCAAAAAGCAATCATTTTTAAAGGCTGTCTGGTAAAACAAAAACATCCTCGATTATTTCAATTCAAGCATAAGAGGCTAAAGTATCTTTGTCCACTATTCCTAGAATAGGGAACAGGAGTAACTTCCACATACTTTAGTTGTGCTACTTATATTCAATTTTCTTATCCCAATACACCCGGCCCATAAGAGGCCATTTCTTTTCTCTGTACCACCATTATTGCTTAATGTGCAACATCTAAAAAATCGCATCTAGAAAGCCAGAGGGCTACAAAGGTAACAAAACATTTTTGAAGAAAAATAAACAGAATATACTACAATGGAGAAATACAGTCAGAATCACCTAAGACACAGAAACAAAATTTCCATCTCTAACAAATGCAATTCAATTGAACAGGCTCATAAAAGAGCTAAATGTGGCTGTCTATTCTTCCCTGTAGTACTCTATGAGATTTGTAAATACAAAAACCATCGAGTTTAGATTTGAAAATTGTAACTTTCCTACCCATAAAAACTTGTATATCACTATGAAAAATTACCTGGTTATAATTTATAATGACAAGTAGTGGGAAGCCTATTTTGCGGGTATTGGTTCTGACTTAGGAGGGGAAAAAAAACACAACTTCTTGAAAAGGTAAAATAGCTTAAAGCATTTAATATCTAAACAAATCAATCTGTTAATAGTAGTCACAAAATATGCTTAGTATAGAAACCCACATTTATGTCCCTTAAGAAAAAGTGTAAATTGTATTCCACTGAAAACATAAATTAACCCAAAGAATCTGCAGCAGTCAAAATCATGGTGAATTTTTAACAACTTCAGAATAAAATAACAATTAAGTACTTTATACTGCTTTATATCTAAAAAATGCTTACAACTTCTCATAAAAATAGTCTGAGGCAACTATTTTTTCTTTTATTTTTTAACAGACATGTTCAACATTATGGGCAACATTTTTAAAACCTTAGGCTTCACAGACTTTCAGACATTCAAATACTGTGGTCCCTTTTCTTTGATGTGGTTTTATTCAGCTAGGAAAAAAACTATTGTAGACAACTTAATACATTTTCACCAAACTGAAAGTAGTACAAAAATTTTAAGACTACAGGACTACACATCGTACCTAATGTATCATTAAAAATAGAAGACAGTATTTTCTTCAGCAAATAAAACAGCATACTGGTATGCTGTTAATGCACACCTTTTAATGTGTACTGTCATCATAAATTATTTACAATTTCTACTGTGAAGAGAACCAGAATGTAAATTTTCTGCAAAACTGGAAAAAAGCAATACAAAATTTGTGAAAGCCTGTGTTTTATACTGTACAAAAGTAAGCCAGTTTTTCTCTTCAAATACTAGATACAGTAAGCAGTGCTATTTTGGACATATTATAGTAACTCTTGAGGATGTTTTAATGCTGGAGGTAAGTTTACAGGCCTTGATTCTTCATCAAGGAGAACTAGATCTTCTATTTCACTGCCTCTGTATTTCCTTTTACATATTTTTACCACCACCTTTTTCTTGAGAAATAACTTTAATGCTTCTCTTGATGCAACTGCTTTTGCATTTTCTTTGCTTTTTCCACAGCCAGTACCCAAATACACAGACTTGCACCTCAATTCACAAACAATACTTTCTTGAGAGCTCTTATTTTGAGGCAGATCTGCCAGTTCTTTTAGTGGGACAAAAAACACATCCAGTGTTGCTTTCAAAGCCTCGATGGCTGCGTTTAGCAGCTCTCCATGATTCACATTGGGACTAAAGCCACCAACAGCTACCAACTTCCATGCCACTGTTTTATACAGTCTATTGAAGAAAGGTTGCTTCTGTTTCACATCTTCATTGGTTAACTTGCAACAAGAGAATTTGACAGAACTCTCACTTGACTGTGAAGTACTTTTAGAAGGCAACTGTGAGGTGCTAGTCTGAGAACTACTCTTAGAAGCCAACTGGGACACACTTGCTAAGGAAGTGCTTTTGGAAACCAGAGATCCACTGGTCTGGGAGCTGCTCTTGGAAGCTAATAGTGATGCAGCTACCTGGGAAGTGCTTTTGGAAGGTAACAGTGATGTATTTGTTGAGGAGCTGCTCTTGGGAGTCAGTAAGGATGTGCCTGATGAGGAACTGTTTTTAGACACTGATGATGAAACACCTGCCTCTGAACTAGTTTTAGAAAGTAACCCACTTGGAGCTGTCTCTAAACTAGGTTTAGAAGACAACAATGGCAACTCTACTTCTGAGCTTCCTGAGGAACCCAACAAGGGCACCTCAATCTCTGAGCTACTTTGAGAAGCTGCTACTGAAGAGCCTTCCAAAGCACTCTTTTTGGGTGATCCACTTTGTTGTCTGGAATCAGTGGATTGGGTCATGTGACTATTCACACTGGACTTCAGCAATGAAGAAACAAATGATGCTGAGCCATGTTTGTCTGGAGCTTCTGATTCAGAAGCTTTTCCAGATCCAGCTGTTGTTACCTGAGAGGAAATGCTGCTGCTGCTTTGGCTGGAAACGGATGGGTCTCCATCACTTGTAGAGCTATTCTGACTGGAGATGCCAGAGCTCCGAGTTGAGTTTCCACTACTCTCTGATTTGGTGGATGACCCCATACATGTTGAGCTGTTCTGCTGAGCTGATGCACGTTCTGTCTTGGCAGAAATTTTTGCATGATCTTGCTCAACTGCAGAATTGTTCTTTCCTTCTAAGGCTCGTTTTTTAGATGGTTCTTCTACCCCTTCTAAAAAGAAGAAAAACACAGATATATGACTAAGAATACCTCACACGTATCAGTTGACAAGACATATATACATGTTAAAATAAAGGCACATGGTGAAGATATTTCAGGACTAGTAGTTTCAATTTAAAAAGTGTGGAATAACTTAATTAATTTCTTAAAGCAGTGATCATTAATTTCTAATATTAAAAAATCAACAGCAAGAGGCAACACTGGACACTTCAAAATCTAAAGCAGTCAAAAGAAACTATCAAATTCAGAACCTGAAACACACAAACACAGTTTAACATTCCAACTTGATTAATAACATTATAAAAATTCTGGCTTGTTAAAAAATTAGTAATACAATAATTCCTAATTATATCAAACTTATGTTCTAAACTCCTATGTATGTTCACATCTATGATCTGCTAACCATTGCTACTCGATATCCCTCTTTTCTTCACCTTGGCAACCAGTTCGTCTCTTGTTGTATGGATTGGAGCATCTGTCACTTTGATGCCTTCAGCCATACTAAGTATTTTATCCATAACTTTTTGAGGATATCTGAAAAAGAAGGAAAAGTCACTTTAAAAAAGTGGTTTTTTTTCTAAGCTACTTGTGGTGTGCAAAAACAGGCCAAAGGAACTGCATTTCCTGGTTGCAATCAAGACAGTGTACCAACCGCCAAGAACTATTTCCTGGAACCCCCACAAACAAATGCTCCAGGGTCTGAGAGGCTGGGCACCTCCTTACTAATCTTTAAATCTAGCGTCCAACCTCAAAAGCGTTGTGAGCTTAACACCAACAACTCTACTAGCAGCCCCCCACGCAACGCGAGCACGGACGGACGGACTGTTAATCATGTCTGCTTCTCACAGAGACGCCCTTCTCACCCTTAGAGGGCAGCGGTCTTGCAGATTCCCGCGCGGCACAACAACTTCCCCTCCCCACTGATGGCTCCGGGCCCCAGGCGGGGGGCGGAAGACCAAACCGGGAGGCCGGGTTAGGGACGCTTCCTCACTCACCGGCACCCGAGGAAGACGTGGTTTGCCCACGCCATGGAAAACGAGATGAGCTGCTGCAGCTGTCGATTGCGGGTCCCGCTCTCGCCGTCAGCAGCTTCATCCGTGTTAGCCGAGGCAGCGCCGCCAATGGGGGCCAGGTCCCCGGCGTTGCGGAGCAAAAACTCCCGGCGGTGGCGCCAGTGTTTGTCAGTCTCGCCCTCGCAGCGGAGAGCCTCCACCCAGGCGGCCACCCGCGGGTTCTGGCTCAGGTACTCCGACACCTCCTGCGCCATGTTGGGCCTGCAGAACGCGGAGGCCGAGAGCAGACGCTGCACCGGGAGATAAGGGGGGAGCGCAGGGGCGAGCGGCCCTGTCACTGCGGCCTGCACCGGCAGCCCTCCAGAGAACGCCCCTCGGGAGGCCCAAACACCAAACAACAGCGCGCAGAGCAGCTGAACCGCCCACTTCCGCCCGCCGCCGGCTTCTTCCCTTTTATAACCTCGCCGCCGCCGCGCGCCCGCGCGTCCTTCCGGCGCGAGCCAGCGTTCCCAGGACGCCTTGCGGCGCCGGAGGCGCGACGCCGCGGCCTCGCCAGGCTGCGGGAGCTTGTGGGGGAGGGGAGGGGAGGGCTCGGCAGGGAGGGGCGCCGGGCGCCTCCCGCCCCGCAAGGGAGGGCCGCAAGTGGGGCTGCCCCGGGGCGTCAGAAGCTCGGCGGATGCCTGAGCGTTCGGGCTGCGCTTTGTGACGCCGCGCGCTGCGGGCCAGCCGCGGCGCGGGGAGAAGAGGCGAGGAAGTGCGGGCCCAGGCGCGGAGGTTGCTGGGCCGAGGCGAGCAAAGACCGCGAGGACTGCGTCCTGCTAGACTTTGTGCCGCGATCAGCCGCGGGGTCTGTGGGTCTCTACCCTAAGGCGCCTGTGTCTGAGCGGGGCCAAAATAAACAAAAGCTGGCCTCCATTTTTTGGTCATGTCAGCAGTCTCTCGCGTTGTTTTGAATGTAGACAAGCGAAGCATTCGGAGGCCGTCGCGGTGTCAGACGGCTTTTAAGGGTGTGGGGATGCCTATTAACTTAACAAATAAAAATAACAAGGTTAAACGATTAATCCAGTTCCACGTTTCTGTATGGAATGCAGTCTTTAAAGCTAGTCTTTGCCCTGCAGGGGTTGGGTTGGGTTTCTGCAGTTTCTTAGGTCTCTAGTTCAACCCAGGCAGTACCTGCTTCCTCTAACTTTCGGTTTTGGTCAACAACAACAGAACTCTGGACCGATTACGTTCTGTATCTGTAGTTATTTCCTTAAATTCACAAACAAGTTACTTCCAACTGGGCAAATAGAGTCGGAGTGGATGTGCATGTTTTATCTGTATGCGCCAAATCTCTCCCTCTTCGAGCTATTTTTCCCTTCCATTTTTTTCCACTTTGCAGTTTCCGCAGTCACAACATATACTATTACTGCCCGCTTGCTTATTGTTAGGTTTCCAACTCAAGGTATATGTATACTCTAAGATTAAGATTAATAAATTTGAGTAAATTAAATAATGATAAATTACGATATTAAATTTTTTTTCCTTTCAGATGTTTGTAGACTTTGATATAAAAATGCTTGACTCAGAATAATCAAGCAAAAAAAGGTTACTTTAGATAAGATCACATACGGATAACAAAAAAACATGTAATTTATATACATGCTGGAACAATCAAAATCTGGCTATTATATAAAAACTATTGCCCATCTTCCTGCCATGCCAAAAGAAACTACATAAAAACAGAGGCACAAAAAAATTTTGAACCTTGGGATTTTGCTTCTAGTTTTGCTATTCTTGTCTCCTTTTCAGAGTTAATTGCTTAAAATTTAGAAGGATGAAAGGATTGCAGATATCTGGCTACGTGAAAGATTAAGAAATCTTATGGTTTCTCCTTTCATGAATTCTTTGTTAAGGGGGCCATAGCAACTAAAAGAATCTATGATTACCTGGCTCGATGATATTTGGAATTTCAAAATAATTCTTAAAAGTTATAATAAAAGCAACATAGTCTGAAAGCTGGAATACTACTTATTTGCAAAAGCCAGGTGCTTGACTGAAAAAGTAAACGTATTTTTTTATTCTTAAAAAGTCAACTTTGCATATAAAGATTCAGGGCGTAGACCAAAGGCCACAAAGTTAAGAAGAATGTCATTTAAAAAAAAAGCCTTTCCACCATACAGAAACAAATTTCTATCTGGGTTTGGGGGACAGGTTCAGAGAGCAAAGGTAAGAGGAGTACTAAGGTGATAACTAGGAAAATCTATGGGCATCGGAGGTAAGATAGGAGGTGTTGGCTGTTATAAATTGCTGGGTAGATTTTGAGGTCTTTGGCCTTTAGTAGAGGAGAAATGAGCATAGACAGGGTCTTTTATAGCTCTGATAACCAACTATACTGCTTCCTCCTCTGCCCCCGACACATGCATGTGCACACAGACACCTCTGTCACAGGGCTTAGAGGAGATCCAAAAAGTTCCCAAGAAAGACAGTTGAATGGTAAAGTGCCTGCCAGGCATCATAGTCCAAGGTGAAGTGAGTCTGGGAGTGGACAGCCCATCAACAAAGGAAAGTACAGCTGGTCCTCAACAAGTCATCAGACCAGTGAGATCCCTCAAACTCCTGAAATGATCGGTGCGCATTGTGTGTGCTGGGAGGTCAGTGACACTCCCAGTGGAGCCCACAGGGAAGAAAGCTCAGAGACAACGCTGTCTCTCCCACTGCCCCCACTCGAGACCTGATCAGAGGGGAAAAGGGAGAGAGTTCTGACCAACTGAGAAATACCCACCACCACCCCAAATTGAGAGTCAAGCCACAAGTGACTTAGTTCTCTACATCTCACAAGATTAAATTTTCTGCTGTAAGTCGAAGCCCATTCATTAAAACTGCTGCTATATCATATCTCTGAAGAAATCCGATAAAAATGCCAGCAGCAAGCTGGCCTTTCTGCAGATGGCTTTCCCTTGGAGCAACATGAAGGATGGCCCCTGTTCCCGAATGGGACTGTGGGAGCAATGAAGCCCTGGGTGTGCAGCTGTGCTGTGGATTGCAGAGGTTTGCGTAGAGCAAACACTCCAGTCAACATCAAGTGTTGAGAAACACTTCACAGAGAGGGAAAACTTCAACACAAACAATGTGTGAGCACACAAGTCAGGCAAATTACTGTTATACGGTGTGGTGTCCTAAAAGTCAAAGCAATACAATGTTTTAAGAGAGTGGTCCCCTGTGTCAGAAGCTGTGAGAAATCAAGTTAGACAAAGACCAGTACCAACAGTCAGATGTACAGATGGGAGTCATCGGTGAGCTTAGCAAACCAGTTCTGCTGGAGTGATAAAGGCAGACGTGATGTTGGAGTGGGTCCAGGAGTAGGAACTGGAGATATTTGGCTGTAAAGAGAAGAAAGAAGAAGATGGAGAGGGTTCTGGGGCAGCTTTTGAATTTAAGATGGGAGTAGATTGAACATATGCACCTGCTTCTCCCAGAGAAGGAGAGTTTGAAGATCCTGAACAAAAAGAGGGTAACACAATTTCTGAAGAGATAGGAGGGGCTGGGATCCACACAGAGGCGGAGAGATTAACCTCAGGTAGGCAGACACTTCCCCATTTTAAAAGAGAAAGAGGTTTGTAAGTAAGTTTGGCGGTGGGAAGTTGAGATGGAGACCATCTATCTGATGGAGCAGAGAATGCCTGAAGTGGACATTTTAGAGGGCAGAAGAGCAGCTGCCTAGATAAACACAGTTTTCCTGTCCAATGTTTTAAAAAATTATAAATTATGCACGCACACAAAAATAAAATGTTTATCTTTAAATTTACTTTTATTTTAGAGACAAGGTCTCACTCTGCTGCAGTAGCATAATCATGGCTCCCTGCAGCCTCTAACTCCTGGGCTCAAGTGATCCTCCTGTCTCAGCCTCCCAAATAGCTGGGACTACAGACATGCACCACCACACTTGGGTAATTTTTTTAAAAATTTTTTTGCAGAGTTGAGGGTCTCGGTATGTTGCCCAGGCTGGTCTTGAACTCCTGGCCTCATGTGATCCTCCTGCCTTGGCTTCCTGAAGTGCCAGGATTACAGGCATGAGTCACCATGCCTGGTCAAAAATGAAACATTTAAATAGAATAAAAGGCATAAATGAAAGTAAAAACTTCCATTCCTTACTCACCCTGGTCCCACTCTCCAGACATCAGCATGAATGTCATTTCTGTCTTTATTTCTTTGGGTGGTTATTTTCATAATTCCAAAGTATGTGTTTATACTTTCTTTTCTTGATTTTTCAACTTCAAGCAGTACTTAATTCACTCCTGAATGTGAAAGATGTTAAATCCATATCACTTACACTACCCTTTTTTTCCCTCCCAATTTTTGTTATATTTTTATTGTTTTCTTGTTGACCACCTTTCATAAATTCAAATATTATACTTAATCATTACTTTCTTAACCTATCAATTTTAGAGAGTTAGTTCTTGATTCCCACATCAGGTCAGAAAATTCTTCAGAGACCATATAATAGATATGTGGATATTCCAGAAATATGCCTTTAACATTAGATCTAATCCCTAGCAGTAAATTGGCAGAAGGTAGAGAATTCTGAAGTGTTCCTACTTAATCTGGAGGGTTTATGCCTTTCTGTTTTTACATTAAGCCTCCACATTAATAAATGTTAATAAATTTGTTTGCTGCTGTGAGGATTAAATAGACTGTGAAGTTATACCTTTCATGGGGGTGAGTGTCTAAAATCAGCATGTAAATGAAAGTCAGCCTGGTTCCACTGTACCTTCCTTTCCTGTAGTATAGCAATTGACCTCTATTTTTAGAAAGCCCCCCAGGCATCTACTGGTGTCAAGAAGTTAGAGAACTATGGATTTTCACTACGGGTTCACAAATTCTAGTTTGATTACTTTCGGTTGCTAGTGATAAAAAAAAAAAATTGGGATTTAAAATGGCTCCTGCTGGAACGAAAAGGGAACTTGTTGGCTGCGTCATTAACAGTCCAGAGGGCAGACTGTGGGATCCAGGTACTCAAACAGTGTAGTCAGGAAGACCGCTTCTCTTGTCTCTAGACCTGGCTTTCTCTGTGTTAGCGTCAGTCTCAGGCGAGCTCTTCTTACGTAGTTGCAAAACGGTTCCTATCAGCTAATACAGCACACATCCTTCATAGCTCAGCAACCTCAGTAGAAAGAGAACTCATCTTTCCTGATAGTTTCTGCCAAAGTCCTGAGCTTCTGTTGGGGGTTCATTGGTCCGGTCAGGTCATATGTCTATCCCTTACATAAACACTCTAGCCAAGGGTATGAAATACTCTGATTGCACAGGTCTGAGTCATGCACTCCCCCTAAGAATAATAAAACATCTGAGGAAGGTCAGTATCATGAAAAGAAAATAACAAACTCACAAATTCAACAAATTGAAGAATTTACACTCAAAGAAATGGAGATAACAGCAATATGAACAGAAAGATCAGCAGATACAGAAAAGATTTTAAAGAAAGATGGTAATCAATGGTTTTAAATGACACAGGATGATTCTCCTATGAGAGGCACTATTGTCAGGTGACTTCCTTTCTTCCACATTTTAGCCAAAGCGATAAACCCTTTTATAGCAATTCTTATGTTTTAATACACTCCTCTATAGAGCCTCACTGAAAAGAATTTTACCTTTTTAGTCTTCATGTGTCAACAAGATGAGGTATTATTAGTTTGTTTTCCCATCCCTTTGTGATGCTCTACACTTGTGTCTTGTCCCAGGCTGTGGGAGATTTAAATCTAGGAGGGAGATAGAGATCAGAGAAGAGTTAGTATTTGGAGATGTGCAGATCATGTTCTCATAAAATAATACACTTGATCCTGACTCTTCAGAATCATGGAAAGGTAGAGCTGGAAGGAGACCTTAGAGATTGCATTTATTTTGTAGATGGAGAAACTGAGGGAGAGAGTGATTGAGTGAATGCTCAAGGTCAAAAAATTGGTTTGTTAACTAAAAAGAAATAAATGAGGTTTATACTTTGGAAAAGGAGATCTTTATTTCTCGTGAAGGGTTGCAGCCTAGGGGTGGGTGGCCATTCCAACAGGTGGGAAAGCAGAGCCCCAGCCAGAAGTCAGAAACAAGTGCTTCAAGGGACAGACAGTAAGATTTATATACTGAGTGGGATGGTTAAATATACATATTCAACAAGCTATAGGAGTCATCATGAATATTTATGAAAACAGAAATCATGCACATGTGTAACTGTACTTTATATCTCCTGTCCTGTCTTGGCTGAGAACTCAGTTTTAAGATGTTTCTGGGGTCCCCTTGGCCAAGAGGGATCCGTTCAGTTAGCAGAGGGCTTAGGGTTTTATTTTTAGTTCACAGGTAAATGGCAGAACAAAAATAAGAAACCAAGGAAGGTACTCGACTTCTGGTCTAGGACACTGTTTCCTATCACATATTGCTCCTTGGTAAAGTTTAATTAGTCAGCAGTTTTGATTAACTCACAAGGTATGGTGACTACAAAAGAAACAGAGATTGAGCTAAGATTTGTTTAGTCCAGGCCCTAAGGTTACAACAGCAATAATCCACTTACTCATTGGGCCCTTTGGAAATTTAAGAGCAGGAAGGATAAGAAATTTGTGCTTCTCTGTACCCAGGGTTCCCGTACATAACTGTGAGTCCTTGACAATGTCAGTAGCAGAGGAAGTAGAAAGGAATATTCCTGGAGAGATCTGGAAAGCCAATGAAAGGACAGTTTGTAGCTTGGTTTAGTGGTTAAGAATATGGATTTAGAGCCAGGTGTGGTGGCGCACGCCTGTAGCCCCAGATATTAATACTCGGGAGGCTGAGTGGGAGGATGGCCTGAGTCCAGAAGTTCGAGGTTGCAGTGAGCTGTGATCATGCCATTGCTTATTAGGCTGGGCAACAGATTGAGATTTTGTCTCTTAAAAAAAAAAAAATTCAGGCTGGGCGCGGTGGCTCACGCCTGTAATCCTAGCTTTCTGGGAGGCCGAGGCGGGCGGATTGTTTGAGCTCAGGAGTTTGAAACCAGCCTGAGCAAGAGCGAGACCCCGCCTCTACTAAAAATAGAAAGAAATTAATCGGCCAACTAAAAAATATATATAAAAAATTAGCCAGGCATGGTGGCGCATGTCTGTAGTCCCAGTTACTCGGGAGGCTGAGGCAGTAGGATTGCTTGAGCCCAGGAGTTTGAGGTTGCTGTGAGCTAGGCTGACGCCACGGCACTCTAGCCCGGGCAACACAGTGAGACTCTGTCTCAAAAAAAAAAAAAAAAAAAATTCAATTTAGAAGTCAGACATTTCCTGGGTTTGAATTCTGGTTCTACCATTCAACACCACTGTGGCCTTGGGCAAATTATTTCACTTTTCTAAATCTTCATTTTCTCACCTGTAAAATGGGGATACCAGCACCTATGAATTATAAGGAATAAATGAGATCATGTCTATAGAGGTGCATAGCTTACATTCAATGAATGAACTTTAGAAACATGTTTTAGGTTTTATTTGGTAATGTCAATGCACTTTAATTGTGGTTTTGGTTTATGCAAAGAACATCTTTGCAAATGAACTCTTGAGTATGGCAGGTACAGACCTCACTGCATAAACTCAAGGTGTGCAAAGAAATGTAATTATAGTATTTTTCTATGATTACATTTGTTTTCCATTTTAAGGTCCCATTCCACTGAGTGGGAGACACTTAATTACCATCAGCTCAAGATTTTGCTCCCTTCTCCACAAATTCAAATACCCATTCCAGGGGGCTCACATAGTGTCAAGGTCGAGGGGCCCAGGGTCAGGACCAAGGTGAGCAGCCCCCAGGCATCCCCTGAAATGCCCATCATTCCCATCAGGTTTTGGCCCAAGTAGGCCCAGGCAGGGCCTCTGTATGTTGCTGAAAATTCTGCACTTGTCCACAAAGTCAAAACAGAAGAACGAGGACAAGTAGTTTGGGGAGGAAGAAAGAGAAGTTTTATTATTTTGCTGGCAAAGGAGAAAAAATGGTTCTCAGCTTCAGGCAATTGCCGTCCAACTACAGTTGATGATTCTGATCATTCCCTCTCTTCTGAAGACAATCTCGGCACTTCCCTTTACCAGGTCTGGGCTGGGCCATCTCCTCTTGCACAAATAAACCAAAGACTTACCCTGCCCCTCCCGACCACTGGCCTGAGGCAGGGACGTAAGCTTTAGTTCTCGAAAAGGAGTGGAGGATGTTTTAAAGAGATGGAAAATATTTTTGCCATTTTTTTTTCGAGGCCATTCCCTCTGTTACATTTAGGTCAGGGGACCCCCTTGCTATACTGCCTCTCCCAGGCACAGGCAGAAGTTCCATGCCTATTGTACCACGCTGGGGGGACACAGGTGCTCTGTGAGGCCATCTCAGGTCCGCCGTCTGCTCCTGCATGCTGCGCTAGGAAGAGGGGATGCTCTAGATGTCTTGTGGCTTCCCTGGGCTCTACTGGGAATGGGGCATGGGCCGCCTTGCTCATAGATCCCCAAACTGTCTCAGGTTCCCACTCTTCCCCACCTCTCTCCTTCCCTTCTTCCCCCCTCCCACTGTGATTCTGCATAGGCAGGACACAGCGCCCTCCTCGGGAAGCACACGCAGGCGCACTCTCCAGGCCCTCCCTCACCCTTCAAGTTTTCTTTCCTCTGGAGAATTTATCTGGGTATGAGGTAGCTTGCTTCTTTCTTTATTCTTCTAAACCTATTGTCATTATGCCCTAGCTGGACTTTTGGCCTGTAAAAGTCAAGACGTGGCCTCTTTTGTCATCTACATTCTGCTGCATCTTGCAAGTGCATTGATCGCAGAGCCGCATGTCCCAAACACTAGTCAGACAGTTATAAAAGTTAGACACCTCTGCAATCCCCTGAGGAAGTGGGAAAGGGAGCATCTTTAGCCATATCTATCAAAGCCCTCTTACATGTTAATACTAGAGACTAATTTTAATTTTTCATAAGCAATTTCTTCAACCTCATAGAACAAGTAGAGTGGCCTTAGGGAAAATTTGCAAGCTAATGAAGAAGATCTGGGTCAAGGGAGTCATGCCTTCATTCCTTCAGCCTAGCAAGTGTCTAGTAATTAACTCCCTACCCAGGGCCACACCGACGAGGCCAATGTTATAAAATATAATGGGGGGAAAATAAAGCAAGAGGCAGAAACAGGTCGAAACAAGAAGGTGCTGAACACCTGGGATGGGCTACCAAAGACAGGATTCTAAAATCTCATCTTCGCTTCTTCTCCCCTTGTAGGGGACTGTGGGTTGAATAAGGATGAGTTTTTAAAAACCTCAATTAATTTTAACGAAGGAAACAAAGCAAGTGTTTTTCCTCTCACCAGGGAAGGCAATTTTGACGTTAAACACCTCATTGAGAGTGGTAATACTATGCAGTTAATTTTAAAGATGGGAACAAAAGAAGTGTTTTCATTCTCACTAGGGAAGGCAGTTTTAAACACCTCATTGAGGGTAGCACTGCCAGGCTCATCTGGGACTTGATAATTGCTTCTCTTGACAAGACAATACGGAAAACACAGGGTGAAACCTACCAGCATTTAAACGAGTTTTCACCGCCACCTAGTAGCAAAGGCACATTTTCTCCATTTCCTAAAAGGAGTGTTAGAGTACAGCGCAATCCAATTATTTTTACAATGCCGCATCCCCTGGAAATGGATTCAGAATCTTCCTCCATTGATTTCAGTGGGACTTGGTGTGGTGAAGTTGATTCCACAGGGCTTGGATACAGAATGAAGAGAACGGGGAATTTCTGTTCACATTTATTTATTTTTCCAGTCTACAGCTTAAGAGGATGAGAATGTCCCTTCTATCACTGCCATCTGAAAGTAGGACTAGTTAAATAGGAAGGGGAAAGAATATGGTTATATTCCCTCCATGACCATGAATTTACTCATTACTGTGGGGAAAAAAATCTGGTGGCACTTTTCAGCCAGCAAGTGAGTGGAATCAGACATTTCAGTTAAAGTCTTCAGCTTAGAATCATAAAAGGAGCTTGACATGTTTGGACTGTCCCGCTGCTAGAGGGGCCACTGTCACAGCCTCCGCAGCTCTGAGTCACACATGGGATTCTGGAGTTAGTGTCACCTTTGGCTGTCTTGCAAGAGAGATCATAACTGCTCGAGTTACTAGTTCAAAGAGAGGAGATATAATATACCTATGGGGGGAAAAAAGAAGTATTAGAAAAAGTTGAAAGTAATTCAATTCTAATTATTCAATTCTAAACACATCAATTTTCTTATGACATCACAGATTCATGGATTCCTTTTACAGGCAGGCTCCTTAGAAATAACTGAGGCTGTTTTCTCATTTTTAGGAAGTTAAGGCTCCAGCCATTTAGCAGTGACTAACACTTAATTTCTGGGCTGGCCTCCTGTCTACTAGCCCTGGTTTTGAGAAGAGAAGAGGTTGGCGGCTAACCACTTGAAGTCCCCAACTCAGACACAGAAAAATGATCCCTTCCGGGGTACAAGTTGATTTACAGTTAAACTCATTGTGGGAACTCACAGTGCCTGAAAAGGCAAGGAGAAAACGGAACACAGGCGTGCACACACCACAACGCAGAGAACCTTGATAACCATGCAGCGGCACATCTGTGCAGAGTGACAGGGCTACCTCGTGTGCAGCCTTGGCCTGCCCAAGCTGTCTGGCACAGAATATGTCAGGTTTCAGTCTGAAATGCCAGTTCTTGATGTGCTCATGGCTGAAGAATGACCAGATGCACCACAGTAAGGCAAGCATGAAAATGAGGTTTACTGAGGAGAGAAGGACAGGATTTCAGGGCAAGGGCCAGATACAGGTTTACAGAGCATGGTACATACGCCACAGATGACGACCGGACCCATTGTTACAGCAAAGGGAGAGCAGAAGGAAGGCGCCAAAAAGAGGTTTGGTTATGGTCTGCATGTTGTTTTATAGTGCCCAGATTTGGACCTCCCTAGTGGCCCAGACGTCACTATGGAACCATTTTGATTGGACAGTTAGAGTTGCATTACTATACGTGTGGATTGTTCTAGGTCAATTTCCGGACTCTATGGTACCTATGCTGCTTGGCTCGTGGGCTAGAGAGTCCTCCGCATTCTTTTGCAACTGGTGCACTAAGATCTGATTGGCAGATTTGTAGGGTATTCCTTCCTCCCCCAGGAATGGCTGTCGCTCAGGAGAGGATTAGGGTGGGGCAGGACCAAGGTGGAGGCCTGGGGCCCACCTTTGTCCTTCTTTCCAGGTAGGTCAATTGCCTCAAAGGAACAGCAACCCCTTTTGTCTGTAGGAGACCTGGAATTCCTCGACATCTACCTAACAAAAACACCCACTGTCCTGGGATTCCAGAGCCTGTGAGCCCAGTGGGAAGAGATACATGTAGCCTGAGTACTGTAGTGTAGTCTTCTTCCTTAGGGGGCTTTTTT
>NW_012151319.1:871442-890552 GCF_000956105.1 Propithecus coquereli | reverse complement strand
GCCTCGGCCTCCCAGAGTGCTAGGATTACAGGCGTGAGCCACCGCGCCCGCCCCTTAGGGGGCTTTTACATTTAGAAACTCAGCTTCATTCTTATTAAGGCATTCTTGAGACTTTCTATAAGCAAGAAGCAGGTTTTGAATAAAGGAAATTTTTATAAAGGAAATAAGATAAAGCAATAAGGTAATTTTGACCAAGTGCTCTGGTATCGAAATTCTTAAAAAATAAAAGCACTCTAGAAACAGAAAGTATATTATTCTATTTACTTTGTTCCAGGATCATATGTATGATATTACATTAGCTTTTATCACATTAGGCCACTTTTCTTTGGGTATAGTGATATCTCTCCCAATGCAGCTGAGAATGAGCTTCAATAACTTAAAATCGTAATATAATTTTTCTGTGAACTCTGTCACATTACTGTCTATAGAATCTGCTCTTGAATGTTTTACTTTCCTCCAGGGTTAGCAAGAGACTTTCATTCCTTCTTTGTGCTTTGGCAACTTTCAGGACTCACAGGGAAGTGGTGTTTGCTCGAGGTTTTAGTTCTTTATTAGCGCTCAGTCAATCTGTTTAACCCTCTGCTCCTGTGCCTCCTCTGAAGTCTTGAGAAATCCCACCTGGCAGGAAGAGCCAGGGCCCGAGCAGTGCCCTCCACAGGCAGGAGTACAAAGGGAGTCATGCCCATCGGAGCCCCCTCCGAAGCACGGGTTTGGGGTGCGCTTCATCTCTCCCGGTCTTTCTCGCAGTTCCAGATTCACATGGGAGGAGAGAGGCAGTGGGAAAGCTAGTTGTTCCTAGGGGATGGCACTCAAATCTGCTGACCGGGCCCCTGGGGGATCGGTCAAACTCATGCCTGCTTTTGGGGGCTGAGAATGGCGCCTTCCAAGTGCAGACCCTACAAAGCCCTATGTCTTAAGGACAGAGTCCCTTCTCCCTGCTCTCCCACACTCAGGCCAGCCCTACCCTGCCCTTGCAGAAAGGCCTCCAAGCCTAAGAGGAACTCCTCCTGGGCATAGGAGCTCTTTGACCTCAGGGAAGTTCCTTAACCTTTCTGAGCTTTGCTTGCCTCATCTGTAAAATGGGATAATAGTGGTGACGACCTCATCGGATTGTTGTGAGGATAAAGTGAGGAAATCCACATAAATCTCTTAGCACAGTGCCTAGAATTTTGTGAATGTTTGATAAATAGTGCTAGTATTAATAATAAGCAGACAATTTTTATTAGATTAAGGAACGTGTCTTGACAAGAGCTGAAGTTAGGGGATCACAGTGAGAAAGAAAACAAACAGAACACTTGCAAGGGGAGAATCATTGATGAAGTACGTGGCCTGAGTGACTGAGCTTTTCCTCCTGTTTGTTTCACCATGCTGCCCGTCAGATTTCAGTTCTTAGGGTCCACGGTGTATCTGTGTGTCTATAAATCTTGTTGACCTCTTCCTAAATTGTTGAAGTAGGTGCCCCTTCTTCTGACAACAGTTTCCTGATTTCCCTGGGATTCTACTCCTTCCCCTCTTGCATTCCCTGTGTTCCGTGTGGGGCTGGCTGCAAGCCCTGCACCCAGGGGACACAGCACCTGGGCCTGGCTACTGAAAGCCGGTTGTGAGACTTTTGCTGGAGCAACTAGGAAAAGAATGTGTCCATCCATTTGGTGCGTAGGATGCAGAGCATAGGATGTAATCCCGAAGCAGCTGGCAGCCATCGAACCCAGACATGGAGAGAGTGTCAGCCCTGTGCACCTGCTCTGTGCAGGTGCAGGGATTCCACAGCGAACAAGCCGGTCCTCGTGAAGCTCTGGGTAAGAAAACATTAAGATACATAGATAGGCAGATGGATGGATGGATGGATGGCAGGGTGGGTAGGTATATATCGATAGATCATTCTGGTAGTGGTAAGTTCTATTAAGGAAAAGGGAACAGAATGAGAAATGCATGAAGGTGGGACTATTTTAGATAGTGCAGCTAATGAACGTGTCGACTTAAAGAAAGAAACTGAGGCAAAATCAATATAAGTAGAGAGCTTATTTGAGCAAAATCTGAGGACTGCAACACAGGAGACCTGGATTCAAGTCAAGCTGAATATGTGCTCTGATTAGCAGCAGTGACAAAGGGGCTTTTCTTTTTTTTTGAGACAGGGGTCTTACTCTGTTGCCCGGGTAGAGTGCCGTGGCGTCAACCTAGCTCACAGCAACCTCAAATTCCTGTGCTCAAGCGATCCTTCTGCCTCAGCCTTCCGAGTAGCTAGGACTACAGGCATGTGCCACCATGCCCGGCTAATTTTTTCTATATATTTTTAGTTGTCCAGCCAATTTCTTTCTGTTTTTAGTAGAGACGGGGTCTCGCTCTTGCTCAGGCTGGTCTCGAACTCCTGAGCTCAAACAATCCGCCCGTCTCGGCCTCCCAGAGTGCTAGGATTACAGGCGTGAGCCACCGTGCCTGGCCACAAGGGGGCTTTTAAAGGGAAAAAGAAACGGCAGTTCTTACATTGGTCCATCGAAATCACATCAGCTGTCGATTGGCTGTACATTGTTCCTTGTGTCACAAATTCCAGGAACATGAATATAGTGGCTGGGGGTCACATTGTGCAACTCTGTGATAACATTTTAGGGAAATGATCACCTGGTCTAGAAATAGGGAAGGAAAGAAAGAACAAAATGCCTTAAAATGAGCGCCCTCAGGCATGGGTGTGTGGGTGGATGGGCGTGGGGAGGGAGCATGGCTGGGTCTCCTACACACGTCTCTCTGATAAGTTTTGCGTATCTTACATAGGATTGCTCTGAGCTACTTTTCTTTCTCAAACCAATGAACTCCTTTTTTGTTAAAGCCAGTTTGGATTGGATTTCTGTCACTTGCAACCAAGGGATTCCTGATTGATACTCTGTATAACGAGGATTTTAAAACTGTGTTTTAATCAGGAGTCGGTAAACTATGAAGAAGGGACTGAGAAACTCTCTGGGGTATGGGGTATAAGAGCATGGTGTATCTATCAACACGTATATGTGTAAGGATGTACGTGTCAGGTTGCAGTCTGAAATGTCTGTTCTTGACGTGCTCATGGCTGAAGAATGACCAGACACACCAAAGTAAGGCAAGCAGGAAAATGAGGTTTATTGAGGACAGGAAGATAAGACTATAGAGCAAGAGCAAGATACAGGTTTACAGAGCATGATACATATGCCACAGATGACAACTGGACCTATTGTCACAGCTGTGACACCACCACCATGCATGCCCACCTAATCTTTATAATTTAGTAGAGACGGGGTCTCGCTCTTGCTCAAGTCAGCCATTTTATTTTTAAAAATCTATAACTGCATATATGTTTGTACATGTTTCATAAAAATAAACAACAACTCATGAAAAGAGATACAAAAATTATTAACAGTAATTACATCAAGGAGGTGCAATCCAATTATTGGAGGATGGGAGGCAAAGACTAAGCATTTTACTTTAGGCATTTCAGCAGTAATTGACTCTTTAGAAGGAGCCTGTATGACTTTCGTAAGAAAATGAAATATACAAACATATATATAAAAATAATTTCCATTTCACTGTCATTCAATATACTTTTGCTAGTGTATTACTGAGAACGCGTGCGACTATCGTGACCCTGGTCTTGTGTGGGTGTGCATGCAGCAAGGTGCTTGCCAGACGCTGGTACCAGGGCTGTACTGACGTCAAGAGATGAACTGGGAAGCGCTTTCCTTCTTTTTCTATGTGCTGGAGCAGCTGCGAAGCGTGACCATCAGGAGTGACCACTTGAGCCGGCCTCAGTGAGTGTGTGCAGAAACAGCCCATGAAAGGCGCCATTACAAGTCCTGTCTGGGGGTGGGCTTTCGGAGCGGCAGATGGGCCATTCTGTTTCCAGATGTTTGCTGCGAGGGACAGATTGTGTCTCTCCCTTCCCATCTGGCTTGGAAGGTGAACTCCACTGACCTCACAGCTTGCTCGTCAGAATTGGCAGAGTCCTCAGCGTGTGTCCCTACCGTCTCCCCTGAGCCCTCTCCTTCAGCCACGCGCGGGGGACCGTGGAGGCGAATGCAGACACAGGTGGAGACCAGGACGCAGGCCCGTTCCCTGGAGTTGCTTCATCTGCCAGGACTGAGGGGCGTGAGCGAGGCTTCGATGCAGGGGCAGCAGCACCTGTGTGTGGGAAGGGCCAGGTTGCACTGTGGAAGTGCAGAGTTTCAGGGTTGGCTTTAAAAATAATGTTCACGCTGGCCTTTAAAAAAAAAAGGTGGTTATAAGAGGGAAGGAGATTAGACTCTGAATCTAGTTTTCTTTATCTTTGCCGAAGAGAGGGTTTCATTTGAAAGGTTTTATCACCAGCAGGTTGACAGGCGACTGCAGTCACTGGCTCCATTTAGAATGGCCTAAAGGTCATAAAAACCTCTTCCCATTTTATAGCCCACCTGTGCCTCTGGATGGGCTGGAGAACGTGAGCCGTGGGGGGCTGAAAGTCAAAACCTCAAATGACTTGTCACAGCCACTCTCTTTGCAGCTAGGGCTTGACAATTACATATATTCACATTAAAATATATAATATGAAAAATGTATCTAAGAAAGAAAGAGAGGAAGTGTCATTTAATAAACACTGTTCATTTTAATATATGGACATTTTAACTAAATTACATAAAAGTGTTTTCCTCCTAAATTTCACCTCAGGGTTTATGAATTAAATGCCATCCTGACATGGTTTTAAATGACCGGATGAAGATTTATCACCAGATTATAATGTGGCTGGAATTACACTGACATAGAAATAATTGCTTTTCGACAGGTGGTCCTGCAGTTTCACGATTAGACCTGCAAATTCAATGTCACCAAGCCGTCCATAGACGCCTTCCCTGGATCGCCATGAAGAATGACCTGCTTCTCGGAGATTCCACCTTTTTGAAGATTAGAGACTCTAGCGGTGAGTAGCCGAGGGCGTCTGCCGAGGACCCTTGCGTTGCCCGTCCAACGTTACAGAGCCCATTTCGCATGGAACCATCTTCAGATGCCAACGAGACTACGGGGTAAAGTGAATGTTCTTAATTTTTTCATACCATCAAGTGAAGAGATAGAGTCACAAAGTTTTGTGAATTTAAAAATATCCCTCCCTCTGTAGGCCTACACCATGTAGGCGTAGCAAAGCAGTCTCTCGGCAAACAGGGTCCTGGAAAGGTTAGATTTTGGTTGAAGGGTCGCCAGCACACAGCCGCGAGCCGGCACACGTGGACAGCAAGCGGCCCGCAAAGACTGGCGGACAGGGGTGCTCTCTGTTCGGAGGCCATGAAGGATTGTGAGGATCTGTGCATTCAAGGAACATCTGCTGAAAGCTCCCGTGCGCCAGGCGTTCTCCTAGGAGCTGGGGACACCGCAGAGAACAGCGCAGACAGAAATGCTGCTCTCGTGGGGCTTCTGGTCAGTGGCAGACGGAGACACCGCGTCAGTAGGACGTGTGGGGTGTTGATAGTGGTCTGTGCTCAGGAAGGAAGTAAAGGAGGGAAGGGGGAGGGGACCCGAGGGGTGTGGGTGGCAATTTTAGATGGAGTGTCCAGGAAAGGCCTCACAAGAAGGGGACATTTGAATAAAGTCCTGAAGGAGTTGGTGGAGGCAGCCGTTTGGGTATCTCTCAGGGATGAAGACTGCCAAGGCCGGGGCACGTCTGGGGTGTTGGAGGAAGTGGGGCAAGAGAACATGGTCAGAGACGCCACGAGGGTCTGGGTGACATGGGCCTGTGAGCCCTGTATGGCGGTGGAAGTTTAATTTCAGCGAGAAAGCTCCGTTGGAGGGTTTGCAGCCCAGAAATGACATGATCTGATTACACTTGAACAAGTTCACTTGGGCTGCTGGGTCGGAAGGGACTGCAGCAGGTGACGGTGGAAGCTGGGAGTCCAGTGAGGCGGCCGCTACAGCCTCCTAGGGAGCAAGAGGTGATGTCACACGGAGAGATGGGATCCTGGGGAGGGGGTCAGGACTTACTCACAGAGTAATAGCAAAACAAGGTCTCCCAGCTGTCATTCTCTCTCTGACTTCTTCCTTCCCTGGCCTGACTGATCATGCCGTGAAGTGACAAGAACAAGAAGAAGGTTCGCTGTTCACAGTGATGACACTGAACAAGTTCCGCAGTTTTCCGGAGACCAAGGTGGGTTTCATCCTCCACCTGTGAGCACTGAGTGAGCTGGTCCCTTGCATTCCTGAGGTCTAGTGGCCGGGTAGGTAGTAAGCATTTGTTAAAGGTGTCCTGGCATCATGAGACTTTTGTCTGAGATTGTTATTTTCCTTAAGATCATTGGTAAAATTTGTTTTTTTCACACTGAATGTACAAAATTCAGAATCTGTTGTGGTTCTGAGCATGGGGGTCCACAGTCAGCAGGATTAGCCAAGGGACCAGCTAAGCCATCGTGGGAAGGCTTTCTAGGATTCTGCTTTAGGGCACAAAGGAAGAAGTTTCTAGACCCATTCCTGAACCATGGACATTAAAAAATATTTATCAGGGACTAGTTAATTTCAATCAGATTAACTGTAGCCTCTGGATTTTGATTTTGTGCTATGTAGACTGAATTTTAGACTTATCACAATGGTGTTTATCGAACACCTATTCTGTGTCAGTTTGTATTATCAATACTGGGAATGCCGCATAAGTCAACAACAATGCTATTCCAGTCACAAAATGTGGCACAGTAACTCGGCCCTTCACGGTACAACAGGGGTGCTAGCATGCTCTCCAGTGAAACCACCGGGAATTATTTTGGCTTACAGCCTATTAACTTTTACCACTTCCTTAATACAAAGAGAATTTTATTACCAATTTACCCAGCAGGTTAAATTAATATTTACAACAGTCATGGCGGCCGAGAAGCATTGTGAAATTTCTAGATGTGCCCTGTCAACGCTAGATGTTTTTCCTCCTCATCTTGTGGTCTCTTGGTAGCGTTAAATTAACCTAAATCTGGCCTGCGGGTGCCTTGGCACTTGAGTCCTTGCTCATGAACGACAGCCTGGCTTAGTATGGAAACCAACTGAAGACCTAACTTAGGAAGAGACGTTTGTAGCAAACAGTTTTCTCCACGGATTGCAGCAGCCTAGCTTCGGTCCGCTCCAAGTGGCCAATGGATTCACGGGGGCAAACACCGAACTGTAGCCAATTCGGGCTACACCTCACTTCATTTTCTATCCATAAATATTGTCTGGCCACATTGCTGTCCGGGGTTCTTTGAACCTATTCTGGTTCAAGGGCTGTCTGATGGAATCGTGGATAAAAGCCATGATTTTAAAAATCTTTAATTTGTTGTCATTTTGTCTTTTGACCATAGTGACCAAAAAATAGTACTTTCCTTTTCTTACAAATTCAATGGGAATCATTCCTGGGGCCACCACGTCCTCAAAGACAGCTGCTTTCCTCAGCCAGGTGTCTTCCTCGTGGGCTGGGAAGCGCTTCAGAGGCGACTGAGCAGGGCCCGTTCCGTGTCGCCCACAGCCTGCTGCCAAGCTGGGGAGCGGTGCAGCCCTGCAGGAGGGACAGCGACGCGGTGGGAACCACCCGGCTTCCAAGCCACTCGGGCATCTCAGAGGCCGGGCTTGGGTGACCCGGGAGCAGGCCCTGGTTCTGCGTCTTCTTAGCTGTGTGAACTTGGGCACAGAGCTGAACATGTTACCGGCCTGTTTCCTCATCTGGGAAAACGAAGAGGCCCAGCTCAGAGGGCTGTGCAAGGCTCTTTCCTCCTCGCTAAGCTCACCCCCCTGCACCCTTGCTGGGAGTGGTCTGGGGGGAGGGATGGCTGCTGCAGGGAGAAGGCCCAGAAGCAGGGGTGGTGAGGGAAGAGAGGAGGGGGACAGAGACAGGCTGAGAGGTGTGAAGATGATCCCACAGCCCTGCTGGCAGCCAGAGGTGGGAGGCCGGGAGTAGGTGTGCGAGGTGGTTGGACCAGTCACACCACGGCAGAATGCGAGTTCCAGGGCAGAGTCGCACTGACTCTGTGTTGCTGCTGCCGCCTGTGCACCAGGCAGACACGAAGCTATTTTGTGACATGGGCAACTGTGGGAACTGGCGTTTTCCTGCTCAAGGTGTTACGTGGAACAGAATGACCTCTTCAGAGAATGTTGTTCAGAATGTGTCTGCTGAATATCTGTGACCTCTTTTGATCCCGGCAAAGTAGGTAGGGAAGGTGGGATCCCTTGCCACCCCACCCCCATTGCAGGTGAGACCCCTAAGGTAGTAAACCTAAATGTCCCGGTGCCCAGGCAGACACAGCCATGGCTGAGATAGACAGCCCAGGCCTCTGGACCCCATGCCTCTCTCTCTCTCTCTCTCTCCCTCTCTTTCTCTCTCTCTCTCTCTCTCTCTCTCTCTCTCTCTCTCTCTCGGTTGAAAGATCACCTGTGCAGCGAGGGCTCACCAAGAGCAGGTCACTTAAACAGCACAGTCTGTTTGAATCGGTTTATCTCTGTAGCTACTGAAAAAAGAAAAACCAGAAACACACAGTAAGGGCTCAGGCAGGGTTCCCTGAGTGAGCTCTGAGCAAGCCGCTGCCTGATCACCGGACCACACCCACACCAGCAGGCCACCACCAGGCTGGTGGGTGCATAAAACAAAAGGGACAGCTGAACGGGCCACAGTCAAAGCAATAATGCAGTGCTATGGACAACAGCTCATGTGCCCCAAATGTACCCTCTGGTGTCAATGACAATAATTATCACTCATGGAGGGTTTACCTTGTACACATGCTACAGTTTGACAGGACGACTTATTGAGAGACTAAGTCGTGTTTCCATGTTGTTCTTCCTGTTGTTTTTTTCTCCTTTGCTATCCCACGTTTTGGGCGCCTCTGACTCAGGTTGGGGACTGTGGGAGATCTTTCTTCAGGGCTAGGAGACAGCCTTCGGAAGGGAAGAGGAGGCAGGTGCAGAGTGACAGAGGCTGGGGAAGACCACCAGGGCTGGCAGCAGGACAGACGTGCGTGTGGACTCTGCGAGCACTCAGGACAAGAACTGCCCCGTCAGTCCACGCTGAGCCCCCTGCGTGGCAGGAAGCGGCCCAGAGGGCTTGGATCAGAGGGTGCCCCAGGAGGCCTGCCCCTGCACCCAGGGGCTGACGGTCTTTAGGGACCAGGCTGTCTGGGGCACCACGTGGATCTTGGCAGTCACCCTGATGGACTAAAGGCCCAACACTGGCTTTCTGGACACCACAGATATACCAGTGACTCACGTGTGATCCCAGGACAGGGAGGAGACCCCAAACATGACTGAGATTGAATTTCTCACCACACAGGCAAGTTGATTTAACAGGATTTACAAAAGTTTTGAATGTGGCATTTTTTATACTCCATGTCTTAGAGTAAAATTCATCACCATTAAATACATACCACCTCATTAAAAACTCACAATAATCCTTTAATAAAAGTAGATATTATCATCATCCCCATTTCACAGAGGAGGTGGAGCCTCAAAGGGTTAAATAACTTGATTACTCACAGCTATTATGCAGCAGAGCAGAACTTCAAATCCAGCCCCCTGCTTGGAAGGGTCGACTTCCACCCAACATCCTTCTTTGCGTGATAATTGGTTATGGAGTTTTCATTTGTGAATTTGGCTAAACCTTTACTTTGACACGGTTTCTCCTGAATTCCTTTATGAGAAATTGAATTCATCATAGAGCACCCACTGCGGAGCCCCGTTTGCTCACCCCACCTGGAAGGCACAGCTCCCTCCGGGGTGCACAGGCTGGAAGGAGAGCAAGGCCCCTGGCTGCCCCCAGCTCCCTGCCCACGACACCCTCTCACCTGGGTCCCCTCTGGTCCCCGGAGCTTCCTGACATCTCCCTGCCTGAGGGAGAGGCTGTACCCGCTGCAGGAGGGCACAGAAGGACATGGAAGGTGTCACTCATTACACACCCCAAGCTGCCCACTTGCTCTTGGCCATGCAGGGAAGGGAAATTCAGGCTCAGTGTTATTAAAAATCTTTTTTAAAAAAAGTAGAAAGAAAGAAACACCTGTAAGAGAGTCCTTTGTAACAGTTTGGTAACTGAACAGAAAAACCTTTGATAAACTCCTGGGAGAGCTTAAATCTCTCTCCTCTCTCACAGCAGGTCAACCCTGAAACAAGATGACCTATTCCACCAGCATCAATAAACCCCTAATCCTGGAGGAAGGAAGTGGGGTCTAGTTTCCACCGTTGCTATAAAAAAATCAGGGCTTTGTTTGTCGGGACGCTCTTCCAGCGGTTGTAACACACGCGGTTTGCTTTGGCAGGCGAGCGCCTTCCGCAGACAAAGGGCCGTTTCACCGGCGCCGGCCCCGCTCGGCCGCGTGCTGTTCCGCCCTGCGGCCACTGGGTGGCGCCCAAGGAGCCGAGATCGCAGGGCGGCCGCCTTGGGCACGTAGGTCACAGAGCGGATGCGACGTGACTCTGAGGAAGCACAGTGGAGCCAGCCCGCCTCCCACAGACATTTTCAATGTGGATAGCCCATATTTTCTCTTTTATAGAAAAAAGGAATAAAAGCACATCTTTAGAAAGGATGTTTTTTACAGGTTGGGCATCCTTAATCCGAAAACCCGAAATCCAAAATGCTCCAGAATCCAAAACTTTTTGAGCACCCACATAACACCACAAGTGGAAAATTTCATACATAAGTACTTTACACAGACTTTGTTTCCTACACAAAATTATTCAAAATATTTTATGAAATTACCTTCAGGCTATCTGTATAAGGTGTAAATAAAATATAAATAAATTTCATATTTAGACTTGCATCCCAACCCCACCAATATCTCATCACGTATATGCAGATATCAGACTATGAAATCCGGGCCGGGTGCGGTGGCTCACGCCTGTAATCCTAGCACTCTGGGAGGCTGAGGCGGGCGGATTGTTTGAGCCCAGGAGTTTGAGGTTGCTGTGAGCTATGGTGACACCGCTGCACTCTAGCTCAGGCGACAGAGCGAGACCCTGTCTCCAAAATAAATAAATAAATAAGAATATGAAATCTGGAATCCAAGACACTTCTCATCTGGTCCCAAGCATTTCGTACAAGATATAACCAACCCGTGTTTGGAAAGTGCCAGGGTTAGTGCTCTGCGGAAGACCATCCGAGTTAAAAGTGTGTAAATCCAGCTGTGAGCAAGCATAGCTTCCCAGCAGGGTGACTGGCTGTGCCCTTTCCCGCTTGGGGCCCACAGGCAGCCCCTCCTGTGTAGAAGCAGCTAATACAGTGGCATGATTACACACTTCCTGTCTTGTTACCTGAGACCCGTCTGCCCCCCCCTTCCCCCAGCGTCTTCACAGGGGTTGGGGGCATCCTTTGTATTCTGGGTCCAGCCCCAGCCCGCCCTCCTCCCCAGGGACCAGGCTTAGGGGCGCCCACCCCCCTGGGGCTGCTCTCCTGAATAAGCTTGCTCAACAACCTCCATCTTAAAAACCAAACTGTCCTAGAAACCAAAAACCCTTACCTGGCGCCCCACTTCCTCCTTTAGCTGCTTCCTACCTGGCCTTTTCCTTCCCTTCCCAACGAACTTGGGGATAGGCTTGTCTGTGAGCACCGGCTCTGCTTCCTCCCTCCTATTCACGTGAATTTCCCCCAGGTTAGTTTCTGTCCCTCCAGTTCCACTGCAACTCACTGCCCACACTCCCAGCTCCAGAACATGCTCTGTCCCTTTTCTTGTGTGGCCTGTTCTATGTGATACTGGCCATCCTGACCTCCTTCTTGAACTCCTTCCTCCCTTGGTTTCTGCCACACTCACATCCCTTGGATTTCCTCCTAGGCCCCTCCCGTCCTCGGTCCCATCCTGGGACCCCTTCCCACAAAGCACGTGCTGGGTGTGGAAAGGAGCCCACAGAGGCCCCGCCAGCAGGGGTAAGGCCTTGGGCCCGGGAGACAAGGGGACTGAGTTCTCGATCCCCTTTTATATTTGCTAAGTTAGAGCGACCTTGGCCAAGTATCCTGAGTGCTACCTGGGTTCCCAGGAGCAGAGGATACTTGTGGAGGCAGCGGGAGAGGAGGGTGGAGACAGTGTGTGAAATGGGCTCGGGGCTGACCAGTGGCCAGTTCCTGGGGAGGGCTGAGCGTGGTCATTGTCCCTCCCTGGGCTCCTTCAGGGGATGCTGGAACCCCGATGCCCCGGTTATCCTCTGCTGCATAGCAAAGCATGCCCAAGCCTAACGGCAGTAGTACATCATCAGATCTGCAAATTGGATAGCTTGTCTCTGCTCCACACGGCATCAGCTAGGGCCACGTGGCAGCTGCCCTGGGGCTGGAGGACCCACGTGCGAGACGGATGGCTCACACGGCTGGAAAACTGGAGCTGGCTGTTGGCTGGGAGCTCAAGCAGGGGCTGCGGACCAGGGGCCCTGCTCCCTATCCCCATGGGCTTCTTTATGATCTGTTGGCCTTTCTCAGTCTAGTCCTTTTCAGCTTGGGGCTGAGTGGGGACAGGCAGTGGATTGGGCCCAGAAGGTTATGACTTTGGCTTATGTCCGTAGTTCTTTCTCTGCTCCAACTTTAGGACTACTTCCATTCCAACGTGCTCAAGCTGGCAGCGGAAAGTAAGGCTGTCAAGAATTCACTGCTCCTTCCAGAAGGCTGGACAGGAGGGTAGACAGGCTAAGTGTCAGAGTTGCAAGGAGTCCCCAGCAGCTGGACACTTGCATTTGGGGCGAGAGCATCGCCTGAGCGAAGGCAAGCACGGTGTGGGGCAGAGCTGTCGGCGTGTGGGAGCAGCCCCGGTGCGGGCGGCTGCTTGCCAAGCACAGAGCAGAGTTCCCGCTGCCTCTCTTGTCATTATGGGTGCGTTTCTCGTGCCGGAAGGATTTTAAGCTTCTTTTTCTAGTTCTTTCATTGTGTTTCAAAAGTAATAGAAATTCACAGTCATGAGGCCCAGGCAGTCCAGGCATTTCCCTCCGAGGTGGTGACAAGGAAGTGAGACATCATGCCAACGAAGGTGGACATCTGTGTGGCAGGTCTTCAGCTGGAGCCACTAATTTACCTTCCAAATGCTGCCAAGCAACTATCGGGGGTAATGACTCTGTCTCATTGCAGACCCAGACCAATTCTGAACCATGACCTTGAGTGACACCGTACCTCCCAGAGCTCTTCTATAAAGGGGAGAAAGATGGCAAGTCAGTGGAGTGACGCCTTCCAATTAGGAAGGTGACAAAGGACATAAATATGCTAAGTACCAAGGCCAGGAGGGTGAAGGTAGCTCCTAGCCAACAACTATGGTGGCCTTTTTTCACCAATTAGGCACATTTTCCTGATAGAATCTTCTTCCTTTTGCAAACATTGAATTAATTTCCTCTCTCTCTCTCTTCTCACACACACACACACACACACACACACACACACACACACACGCCCTCCTGCCCCCATCAGACCAGCTCAGCATGGCCTCCATCCAGAAAGGATTTATAAAGTCCAGTGAATAAGGTGAACATTTATTTTAAAAAGTTTCCACCCAGAGGGAGGAGAGAGTCCAGGATGTCACCAGAAATCAGCTTGGGATGCTGGTTGTCTCTGCCAAAAACTGGTCACACGACCTTGGGAAAAGTCTACCGGGGCTGGGATTCACCTTCCCCAGAGAGAGCTCAGCTGGAGGATTTGGGGAATTTTGTTGGAATTTCAGCCTTGATGGATGGATAAGATTTAGATAGACCAAGAGGGAGCTGGGGGGAGAGGAGCTGTCCCTGAGGGAAGATTTGCAGGAGATGGAGGAGGACACTATGGCAACCAGGCTGCCCTTGGCAAGGGAAGGGCTCAGACTTTGAATTCCAACTCCCCTAGGTTCAGCTTTCAGCTCCATTTATAAGACCTTTGGTAAGACCCTCTTTAAAGTCTCAGTGCCAATATCTATAAAGTGGGGATTGAAAAAGCTGCCTTGGCAGAGTTGCTGTGAGAATTACATGTGATAGGGTGTATATGCAGCTGCTTGAGGAGTGCGAGTTCGGATAAGACCCACTATTGCTAGGAACGATCATGTATTTGTGTGTTTGGAGGCCAGGCCACTAATCTGGTTGGAACTCAGGGATATGTTGGGGGCAGAGGGAGATCAGCTTAAAAGGCAGTGGGGTGAGATTGTGGAATCACAATCTGAATATTGTGATTGGTACTAGAGGATTTTGGATGTACCACTTTCCAGACGAATAACCTGAATCCCCCAAAATGGAAACAACTTATCAAATGAATGCTGTACTTGTAATATCATCTGAATATCTGGCCTTTTCAAGAATGCAAGATCTTTGAGGACAGAGTCTATAACTTGTATATCTTTGCAAATCCCTGCAGAACCAGCACGTAACACTGGTGCTCAGGCACTACTTTTTGAATGGGGTGGGGGATAAGCTCATTAAAGAAATGTGGTAACTATACTAATGGTTTAGTACTCTGCAGTTCACCAATTAATCAGATCAAAATCCATCTGTCTGAGATGGTTTAGGTGTAGACACAGGTGAGCCAGGTGTCTGGACGAGATGGCTCCATAAAGAGCTCTGAGATTCTCTCTCTTTTGTCCTTGGCATACCCGTCTGAGAGAAACCAAAGGAAAAAGAGACTGGAAAAAAATGGATAATACCTGGTGCCAGCAAAGTTATGGTTAAACAGGCACTCAAATGCAATTCTCAGGGTACTATGAATCTGCATGAACCTTTAGGAAAGCAATTTGGCAATTTGCATTTGAAGATCTCTGGCCTTTGAGCCAATTATTTCACATGAGTAGATTGATCTTTAGACAACGTCTGAATTAAAGGTGGGGCCCAGCACGGTGGGCATCTGCATGGAGGGGAATGTGGAGCCGCCATGATGGTGCAGGTGTTCACATGGGCACAGGGAGGGGAGGACAGAGCTGGGTGGCAGAGCGCAGGCGGGGTGAAGGGGGCAAGTGGGAATGGGAGAGTGGATACATAGAGGGTGACGGATCCAATAGGAAAATATAACTGAGGGTGATGGGAGGCAGGTTCTCGCTGTTGGACAGAGCAATTATAACTATGGAAAGAGAGGAGACCAGTTTGAAGTCCGAGGTGTTGAGCTGAAAATGGGGCTATGGATGTGAACTCATGGTTGCAGACTTTACAGGTGAACAACGCCCTCCCTTTGTTGTCTTAATTTACATTTTAAGAAGATTAATGAGCATTTTTTTCATTTGCTTACCCTCCAGCTTTAGTTCCTTCTCTGAAATGCCTGTTCATGTCTTTTGCCACGAAGTGTTTGGAGCGTTAGGAAACGTAGCCACTCATTCCTAATGAGTACCACGAATATTTCCCCTGTTCTTCAGTTTTACTTCATGGCCAAACAGATTTAAAATTTTTTATTTGTTCAGATCAATTTTTCCCCAGATGTTTTGTGTCATGCTTAGAAACAGCTTCCTCTCCTAGGTAACTCCAAACCGAGGCACGCATGGTTTGTCACGCGTGTTTCGGAGTCACCGTGTGCGCTGAAAGTCGGGGGCAGCTGGACTTCCTCCGGCACGCGGGGCGGGGGCCTGGCCCCGGGGTCATACTTTGTCACCGCGTGAGCTCAGGCCATTTCTGTCACCAAGTCCCTGCGTCTCCATTTCCTCACCTGTAAAGAGGGGCTAACAGTAGAACTCACCTCGGACTTCTTATCCATATCGGCACCTTAAATATTATGTCACTGTCCACCCTGCGCCTGTCTCGTGAGGTCCTTCGGAGGACAGGCGTGAACCGGGCCCCAGCGTCCCCGGGCGGGGCGCATGGCAGGGCGGGGGCTGGATGGAGCCCCGCGGGCTGCGGACCCGGGAGGCGCCAGGCCCGAGGGCGGCGCGGGGCTGCGGGAGCCTCACGTCCCCCGCTAGGCGTCTCTGTTCCCGCTGGAACCTGCGGCCGGCGACTGCGGGGACTGCGGGTCCCTCCCGGAGCGCGAAGGAGGCCCGCCAGCTGCTTCCAGCGTCGCTGTCCCAGAAGGCTCCGTGTGCTTTTTTAATAAAGGAAATTAAACACACGCGCTCACACAGAGAGCGGGCGTTTAAATAATTAGCAAGTGGAGGATTAAGGAGAGATCCCCCGGCTTTGGCCGGATGGGAGCCAGCTGCGTGCCTGGGACGCGGGGGACGCGTGGGCGGGCGGCGCCCCCGCTCCGAGCCCCGCAGGCAGCGCCGCCTCCCCGCGCCCGCCGACCGCACGTCCCGGCTTGGACCGCAAACGCGCCCTCCCGCAGGCAACCTGGGCTTGAAGGCGCTACCCCAGGGGAGCCTGCCCCAATTGCCCTCCGCTGGCTGCCGTGGCTGCCAAGCCCCCTCGCAGACCCCGAGGGCTCCTGCAGGTTCGGCTGCTGCCCCGCGTCCCTGGCTCGCCTCTTCGCCGACCCGCATCCTTCCCTGCTCGCGGTTCTCCATCTTCCTCGTTTCAGTGTCCCCTAAGCAGACATATCTATGTGTTCGGGCTGGAAATAGTCCACATGTCCTTACTGGCGACGGGGGGGGGGGGGGCTTTCCGCGTTGTCTTTCTTACGTTGTAGACGGTATGTCTTTCTCGGTAACAGCTGAAACGCCCTACCCCACGGAATCTTCCTGGCCAACTCTTCTTCTTCTTTCAAGACCGTCTCAGGAGCTAAACTTTCGTCTTTCTTTCCTTTCCTTTCCCTTCCTTCTCTCCCTCCTTCCTTCCTTTCTTTTTTTTGAGGGAGGGGGTCTTGCTATGTTGCCCAGGCTGGTCTCAAACTCCTGGGCTCAAGCGATCCTCTTGCAAGTAGCTGGGACTAAAGGTGCACACCACCACACCTGGCTTAGGGGCAAAACTTTCTTTATTTAAAGATCTCTCTCTGTCGCCCATGCTGGAGTGCAAGTGGCACGATCACAGCTCACTGCAGACTCCAACTCTAAACTTTCTTTAAAACTTGTCCTTATGCCCCCAGGCAGGTGTCACCCTTGCTTCTCTGTACTTCCTCTGCAGGCTGTACATACTATTATATTATTGAATTACATTGGTTATTATTGAATTACTTGTCTGTTCCATTTTCTAGACTCTACTATCCCACATCTTATTTATCATCTTGTAATAAGATATCTTATTATCTTACTGATCTTTGTATCTCCAGGACTGAATATAGTACGTGACTTTGGGATCCCTTTTTGCTATTCCTTTAAAATCTTCCTTTCACTTCTTATACCTTATGCTTCCTCTACCTCACTCATCCTATTCCTAGACGTCTGGTTGTGGGAAAGCCAAATTGCCTAAGGACTCCCATTGGAGGTGTGGAACGTGCAGCGATTCTCCAGCTATTTGTTTGTTTGTTTCAAGTGCACAGTGTCTAACTGTTAATAGGGATCTTGCCCAGCTATTGAACACGACTAGAAGACCAGAAGCCCACTCCACGGTCAGCCCCAGGACAGGTGTGGTGCCTGTGATGAATCCCAGAATGGCTCCTGGCACTTCCAGACAACTGCTGTCATTGTCTCCACGGACAAAGTAAGAGGAGGGGAGTACCTGTAGCAGGAGGACCGCATGGCTGGGGGGGGTGGCACAGTTTCCTTAGACTGATCTTACTATTAGCCTAAGGATCACATTGTAAATAAACTAAGTAAGAAAACGGGACAATGCATTTCAGAACCAATCCTAAATGATCTTAGGTCATTAGGGAAAAATGCCTGTACGATAGATATGGTGACACTGGCCCGGGAGGAGGAGGAAACTGACTGATCTGGAAAAAGAAAGTTAGGGCACAGAAGGAGGAAATAGAAACAGGAACGGAGTGGGAAGTGTCAGCTTGTTTAAACTGAAGCAATTTACCCAGAACAACTTAACTTGTGCTTCAAGAAACTCTTGGTGCCAACATGCACTCAAATACTTATTTACAGGCTACCTATGACATGTCTTTGAAACTTCATCCTCCCACAGGTCTATAACATGGCATCATGGAAAACCCTCGTTCAAGAACCTTGCTAGCCTGCCCATGCAGCTAGCCTGATTCATAAAATGCCAGAACATTCTACACTCCCTCTGCATGTTATTACAGTTTCTAAGGATAGTTCTCATTTGGATAAAATCTCCACTTTAAGCTATCAACGTTATTGCCTCAAATACATTTGTATCTTCAATGCTTTATGAGGATTCTCTTTTTGTTATGGAACTCAAATAGCATTTAAAATAACTAAAAAACCAAAAAAATACCCCCCAAAATCAAACACATGCCTCTAATTGCACAGCTTGCTACCTGGTAACCCACAAAACATTTCTAGACTAGCGATGTGTTTTGTTTGTTTGTTTGTGTATACAGTGTTTTGTTTTGATTTTTGCACAGTTTTTAAAATTTAAAAATTTGGAAATTTCTCATAAAAATCAGGATTTCTGACTTGTCTTGAAAAATTGGAAGATCTTGCATTACTTCTCCCTCCCTCAGCCTGAATGGCAACAGTTGTCAGGTGCTAGCTGAGTAGTTGCTGCCCCTGAAGACAGAGCACCTTATCTCCCATTTCCAGCCTCCATCGGTCCTATTGTCTAAAGCAGGCTGTTCATTCTTTTATGTAACCGGCCAGTTGTTTATCGAAGGGATGTTTTCTTCAGCCAGTAATTCTCTAGCTATTTTTCGATAGGCAGAAGTGTCCTTACGTAAATGTTTTATTTAATTGTGGATTCTAAAAGAGAACATGGGCTAAGGAAAAATCAAGGTGCAACCAGGCTCTGCTACAATTAAAATTAAATCTGTAACAGGAAAGCTGTTACAGATGCATGCACAAAGCTGCATGTCTATTAATTTAAATACTCATGCTATATACATGTTCTCTCTCCTATATTGTACAACTGTATTAATGGACTTGAATATAAAGTTTTGTTGAATTACAGTATTTCCACTTGCAAATCTGGAGGGTTGGGGTTAGAGGAAGGAATTTTCAAATTGAAAACAAAACTTTGGGAATATTATATGCTTTTGATAATTCTATATTTATGGCCAAGAGAGCAAGGTTTTTATTGCCATATTGAAATGTATGTTGGTTTTGTGAACTAGGATAGCACTAGAGTTATGATAGTCAAAATTCCCCATATAGCACTTTCTGCTTCCTGAGATGCTTTAGAAAGGAGCAGGTATAATAAAGACGTTTAAAAAGTCTTAGTTATTCATGGCCTTGCTGCCAAGCTGATAATCCAAGAGACCCTGAAATTCTCATCAGCCATTTGGAATATGAA
>NW_012151319.1:866143-871259 GCF_000956105.1 Propithecus coquereli | reverse complement strand
GAGGAGGGGGCGTGGCTGAAGAGGCCAAGGCAGGAGAATAAACACATATACGGTGTGGGTCATTTTCAACAAGATCACAGGAGGATGCTAACATGATTTCCTTTTCTCATTCATTATTTGGGAGTTCAAGTTCAATTGTATCCCATTGGCTTGAGAGACAGGCCAGGTAGGAGTTTATTAGAACTTAATGAACCACCAAGAGTTAGTTCATGGACAGCCAGCAGGAAGGTCTGCAGAGCAATGCATTTGGACATAACAAGTGAAGACCCAACATTTCCATGAAAACGATGAGAAGCAAGAGTTTCCTGATTCTGAGATCTCCCAGTATTGTGTACACAGAGTCATTTCAAACGAGAAATGTGTTACCATTGGGATGAGAGCAGTTGCTGGAAAACTTGGATTCAGGCCAGTCCTGAACTGAGACAGTGCTTCCACTGGCCTGGAGGCAGTGGGTTTTTCCTTCACTCCCAGCACAGCTGCTCATCCGTAGAGCCCCGCTCCGGGCCACCTTAAAAGGAGTGCGTTAATAGCGGTTATTTATTGAGGGCTGACTCTGCCTAGGCACTGTCCTATGCACTTTGTTAGAATTTTAATTTTTAATTATTATGGCTTTGAACTTTGGCGCCTTTCCCCACACACTTTGCCCCGTCTTGCAGATTCAAGCTGGCTCATCCACATGTTTCTGCTGGGAGTCATTCTCCTTTCCTTCTACGTTAGTCCCTCGGGTTGCCTGCCCCGGGCTGGTCACAGCTTGTTCCACTTCCTTCTGTGCTTTCGGGCTACCTTTGCTGCAAGTCTGTGGGCAGCTTGGCCCTAACACAGGCCATCCTGGGCCACTCGGGTGCACACGGTGATCGGGTCTCTGATGAACATTTTTTCTGTGGACCACTAGAGTTCCTTTTATAATCTGTGTTCCTCTTTTTCTTTATTTAATTGGTCACAATTATTAAGAAAAATTACCCTGAAAGACACATTGTGATGTGACTGTTGAGTTGAAAACAAAGGCCAAATAATATTCTAAACTTAGAATCTTGCTTCACTTCCTCCAAAAAAGGTAATGTGGCCACCACAGTGAAAGGTATCATCTTCTCACTTGTTAGCAGAACAGATCGCAGAGGCTTAATCTCAAATGCCTGAGACTCTCACGTTTCTGTAGAATTCAGGTTAACCTGGCCCTTGGCCACTCTGCATGGCTCCCCATGTCCCCACCAAAGAGGGTTTCCCAAAATATGAGAGAGGGAAATTGCATGAGGACTCCTCAACCCTCTGAATATTTTCACAGCTTTTATTCTATCAGCTTTCAACAGGGGTCTATCGGCATTTTGAATGGGAAAGTTCTTGGTTGGGAAGAACTGTCCAGCACCTCGCTAGACTGCACACGATACGTGCTATTTTATAGCCAAAAGCAAATAACAAATGCTCCCATACAGTTCCACACTCCCTGGGAGGAAGGTACTGCTCATGGTGGAAACCTCTGGTAGGGCTGGGTGCTGGAGTGTGGAAGCAGACTCCACCACCCATTATTACTGACTTGTGGTATAGAAGCTTCTAGCAAAACGCTGAGGCTAAATAGGCACTCCATAAGTAGTTGCTAATTAATTGTCATGTTTTGTTATTAGTATATTCTCATTGAGACCAGAAATTTCACATCTTCTATGTTGCAAAAAGCCCTAAGCAGGCTTAATACAATGCAATGCTACTGATAAACACTCAGGAAATATTAATTGCTATTGATGGAAGTACTGATGACTTTAATTTAGATGCAGACAACCAAAGAGGGCTAAATACACTTGGCTGTTTGCCTCTGCTGCATTTGGAGAGGCTGATTAATACGGTCCCATAGCTAATTACTTGTCCCTCCATCTCTGGCACCCAAACCTGGGTGCATTCAGGTCACTGAGTAATTGTGTGGGTGGGTGAGAGGCTTTCTTGGGCTGTAGCCAGAGAGCCAGGGTATTTGCAGCAAGCAAGACTTTTAAGGAATGGAAAACTTGGTAAATATGCCAAAGTAGGAGACAGGAACCAGGCCAGGTCAGGCCAGGCCAAAGAATGTGGGCACCCAAAGAGGCTGGGAGGCCCAGGTGAGGTGTTTGCAGCAGGCGCCAGAAGGTGGGAGCTACTTGGAGCTAGCAGAGGGGTTGGGGTAGGATGGGGCCAGTGTGGTCATCCCTTTCCAAGCCTCCCACGCCCTGCAGCCCCCACTCCACCTGCACATGCGATTGTTATCTTGCTGAGTGCAGGCAAGATAAGATCCATGCGGGCAACAAGGATCCAAATTTCCACCATTCTTATAAGTCAGAATCAAGGGCTCCGACTCTCTGCCCAGGGGTAAGGCATGATGGCTTTCTTTCCCGGGAGGATCACTGAAGTATGGGGAAAAAAAATGGTGTCCAAGGCAGGACTGAAGCTTTATGGGGAAGGAAAGCTACTGCCAGTTTTAAAACAAAAAATAAACTCTCACCGCCACAAGCAGTCACGGGTTCACCTACGCTAAGCTTCGTTTCTGCTGAATATCTGGGTTACCCGGGTTCATTTGCAGATTTGCAGATTATACTCTCATTTTGTTCTGCTTTTATACAAGAGACGGTAGCATTTGCAATGGCTTCGACTTACGCATCTGACTGTCCTCCAATCTCTGTTGAGATGAGATCCGGTTTGTTCTAAAGAAAAAGGAGAGGCAATGAAGGATTGTGTTTTAAGTACTAAGTTTACCTAAAAAACAATCACCTCCCCTTCAACGTATTTTCCCAAGTCCAAATGGCAATTTCCTTTTAATTAGCCAGGGATGTTCAATACAAAAGAAAGCTGTATTTTCTTCTTCTGCCTTCCAGGTAGTCAGGATTCGGATCAGTAAATTTTGGCCGTTCCTCTTTCCTGGAGCCAGAGGGACAGGAACCCAAGACAGGACATCCGCATTGATTCCAGTGACTTTGCTAGAGGTCACTTTGGGGGAAGCGTTTCAAAGGCAACCCGCACAGCAGAGACGTGACACGGGTCTCCCGCATGATGCCCCGGGCACGTTAATATGCTAATGTAATGTGTGAATTCCTGGGAAATGACATGTCACTGCGAGCTTGTCACTACACAGAGTGGAAGGGGGGTACCTACCCCAGAGGACTGTCCCTCTTCTCTGTCCCCTGAAGTCAGTTGAGTGTCATCCAGGTGTGTGCGAAATCACGTATTTGTAGAAAAAGGAAAATGCCTCATGTCTTTAATTCCGTTTGTATTTCTGCCTGGATCACAGGCATCAGGCCATTCTAGACTGGGGTTTTTCTAATTATTTCCTTTGATCTAAGTAAACTGGGCTTTTAATCCCATCTCTGCAACTTATTAGTTACGAGAACTTGGGAAGAGTTTGTACACTCTCAGATTCCATTTTCTCACTTTTAAGTGGGGGGATAAATGCCTCCCTCGCGGTGCCGGGTGAGCAAGGGGGAGCCTTGGCAGAGGCGCTTGGCTCACACAGGGGCTTGGAATTGTTAGCGAGGGTCATTCCCTCGCCCCAAGCCACACCTTCTCACAGAGGCGTCGCTGCTGTCCCAGAGACAGCACGGGGACATGTGGGAGGGAGAGGCTGCAAGACCGGGTGCTGACCTGGAGCTACAGTGTGCTGGGGACACTCTGGAGACGGCGAGTTTTCTGTGGCTTCACAGATCACTGACTGGCATCTGCATGTGCCCCTGGCAGGGAAGCATCACAGGGCGTGGCAGCACCCTGAGGAACAGCCTGGTCAGGAACCATGTCACAGGGCAAATGAAGGAAGTGTGAGAAGAATGCCTCCAATAACCCCGGTGCTAGGGTGCACCACGCTGTAGGTGCTGCATGATGGTTGATGACTGACTGACTGACTGACTGGATGAGTGACACTCCTGGTCCAGAGGACCCAGATTTGCATCTTCCCAGCCCGGAGAAACAGTGGGCATTTTGTAGGGCCTCGGGTGCCTGGAGCCTCTTTTCCTGAGGGACTGCCCGGGACCCTTTTGAATTCACTCAAAATTAAAAAGAGATGGGGGCTGTTGCTGTAGCCTGTCCCTGGCCCGGTCTCCTTCACACACATACATGTCTAGACAGAGAGAGGCGGCTATGAGTGAAGCTGGAAAGCTCTGTTTCAAGGCACTCTGTAAAACATTGGGGCTGAAGCAACAGAGCTCTGGGACCCCGCCAGCCCACACACACACACAATCTTTGGCAGAGTTACCACTCCACAGGTTTGGAACCGTGAGAACTCAGGGTACCAGTGACATCTCCTTGTGGGGAACAGCTGTACCCTAGGGACAAGCAAGGCATGCCTGGTGGCACAGTGGAGCCCGGTGGCAGACCCTCCTACGCATGCTGGGCATGGCGTGGGCGGGACTGCGGAGGGCGGTGTTCCTGTGTCCGCAGGCAGAAACGACAGCCTTCCAATGCTGAGTGATTACTCTAAATATTACCTCCTCCAAACCTAGGTGAGACCGAGGAAGACTTGGGTCCCATTGTGTATTCGGCAATCATCTGAGGGCCTAGAAATAATGTCATCAGTAGTGGTTAGGTTTCCAAATGGGAAAAGAAATAGAAAGGGAAGAAGAGGCCAGTTTCTCCCATAATCCTAGACACCATACATTTGCTATTGGACGAGAAGAAAGAACTCTTTTTGTTTCTAAACCCATAACACACATTTCGCAATCAGATGACTGGCCTGCGGTGCCTTTGCACAAGCAGCCAAGCTTTCCACCCCAGTGTGCGTGGCTGAACTCAGAGTTTACTTAGGGCTATGCCCATTACTTAGCCCCCAAACATACCTTTAAAACCCTGCATGTGGGTGGGTGGGATGGGAAGGAAGAGTCCCAACACCAAAGGAGGAGGCACAACGAGGAGGGAGGCAGGAAGAACTAGCTAAGGTCTACCGGGCATCTTTCACGTGCCAGGCATATGTAGGAGGAGCTCTCATTTATTGAGTACAAATTATATGCCTATTGTGTATATCTCATTTGACCTTCTGAATATTCTTATCTAGAAAAAAAAATGAGTCTCAGAGAAGTTAAGCTAATTGCAAAAGTAGCACAGATAGCAAGCACCAGGGCCAGGTGTGCCCAGCTCTAAAGCCTATAAAATGGGCATGAAAGTCACCCAGGGTCAC
>NW_012151319.1:864703-866093 GCF_000956105.1 Propithecus coquereli | reverse complement strand
GTAGCACAGATAGCAAGCACCAGGGCCAGGTGTGCCCAGCTCTAAAGCCTATAAAATGGGCATGAAAGTCACCCAGGGTCACCAGCCTGGAGGGCTGAGGTGAGGTCAAGAGGAAGAGGAAGAGGAAGGGCTGGAGCAACTGCCTCAGGCGAGGGTGGAGGCGGGGTGGGGGGCCACGCTGGTGAGGAAGAGGGAGGCAGCCAGGGGTTCCCAGAGAGCTGCAGCATTTTGGGTGCCGAGAAAGGAAGAAAATGGAAGTGTGGAGGATGTCTTTACTGGGCAGATGTAGACAGGGGGACCAGGAGGGGGAGAAGAGGAGCAGGGGCAGGGCAGAGAGCCTGGAGGCAGGAGTTCCTGCCGTGCTTTGCACAGAGAGGCCGACAGGGATAAGAAAGAAGGAAATCCTGTCATTTTCGGCAACATGGTCGCCCTGGCCAGCCTGGAGGACGCTATGTTAAGTGAAATGTCAGGCACAGAAAGACAAATACCACCTGTTCTCACTTACATGTGGACTCTAAAAAAGACTGATCTCATAGATGTAGAGAGTAGAACAGTGGTTACTAGAGGCTGGGGAGGTTAGGGGAGAGGGGATGGAGAGAGGGTGGATTGACAGATACAAAGTTACAGCTAGATAGGCGGAGTAAGTTCTCCTGTTCTACAGCACCGGAAGTGACTGTAACTAACAATTTTTTTTTTTTTTTGAGACAGAGTCTGGCTCTGTTGCCCGGGCTAGAGTGCCGTGGCGTCAGCCTAGCTCATAGCAACCTCAAACTCCTGGGCTCAAGCCATCCTCCTGCTTCAGCCTCCCGAGCAGGTGGGACTACAGGCATGCGCCACCATGCCTGGCTAATTTTTTCTATATATATTTTTAGTTGTCCAGATAATTTCTTTCTACTTTTAGTAGAGACGGGGTCTTGTTCTTGCTCAGGCTGGTCTCGAACTCCTGACCTTGAGCAATCCACCCACCTCGGCTATAACTAGCAATTTATTGCATATTTTCAAATAGCTAGAACAGCAGAATTTTGAATGTTCCCAACATAAATGATAAATGTTAGAGGTGATGGATATGCTATTATCCTGATTTGATTATAATACATTGTATACATCTATCGAAATATCACACTACTCCATAAATACACACAATTATTATATGTCAATTAAAAATAATAATAAAAGAAACAAAACGAAACCAAAAAAGAAAGTCGGGCTGAGTTTGCATTCACACTGGAAGGATATGTGAATTGTGCATAGCCAGACAAGCCCTGCCTCTACTAATAATCTTGGTCAAAGATTCCACTTTTTATTACCTTTAAAAAATTACCTACTGAATGTTTAAAAGCCTGGATTTTCCAGGCCAATATCAATTATTGCAATTAGTAATTATTGTAAG
>NW_012151319.1:856791-862748 GCF_000956105.1 Propithecus coquereli | reverse complement strand
TTCAATAATCTGTGCCATTTTTCAGGTTTATAGGATAAAAAAGAAACACCAAATGGTTATTTCAATAAATGCAGAAAGAGTATTTGAAAAAAATGCAATATTCATTTGTGATTAATAAAACTACACAAACAAAAAACTATCAGCCAAACACGAGGGACAGGAACTCTCTCACCCTGATGAACGGCGTCTACTAAAACCCTGGAGCTAACACCATGGTGGGGTGGTGAATGCCTCCCCTAAGATCAGGAACAAAGCAGGGCTGCCCAATCTCTCCATTTCTACTGGAAGTCTGGTACTTGCAATAAGGGAAGACAAAGAAACAAAAGGCATAAGGAACAGAAAGAAAGAAGTGAAATTGTCTCTGTCTGCGGGTGCAAATCGTAGCTATTATTTGGGATCCACATGAACTCAAGGTCGGCCTGTGAGAAACTTTGCTCAGGCTTCTAAATGTCTGTGCTCAGGTCTTGCAGGCTCCAAGAACCACTCTGCCTGTGTTTCCTCCTATCCCAGAGATGCTGCATTTATGTGGCTCAGGTCTCAGCCACCCACTGAAGCCACAGCTTTGTCCCCTACCTGGTCTGGAGACTCTCATGACAGACACCGCGTAGGTCTCCCTCTGCTGTGGAAGTGCTGGTCCCAAATCAACTTCCAGGCTGATTATCGTGGCTTTCTTCCTTGGTAGACCAAGAGCATTATGATTTTTGCTGTAAACAGTCATATGTATTTGAGAGACATTAAAAGGGAAACTTGTCTTCAATATTTACCCAAACATTGACCATTTTTTATGTTTTTCATTCCTTCCTGAAGATCTGAGTTTTCATGTGATATAATTTTCTTTTTGCCTGAAGAACTGACTTAAGCATTTCTTGCAGGGCAGGTCTGCTGGCCAGGACTTCTCTTAGGTTTCTTTGATCTGGAGATGTCTTTATTTTGTTTTCCTTCTGGACTGATATTTTCGCTGAATACAGAATTCTGGTTTTGAGTGTTTTTCTCTCAGCACTTTGAAGACGTTCTTCCACTGTCGTCTGAGCTCCCATTGTTTCTGACGAGCAGTCAGTGATTACGTGAGTCATTGTTTCCTCATGTGTTGTTTTTCTGTTTGCTTACAAGGGTTTCTCTTTATCTCTGGTTTTCAGCATCTGATTATATTACCTCTAGGCGAGGCTTTTGTCATATTTATTCTGCTTGAGATTCTTTGGTTTTCTTGACTCTGAAAATTCATGTCTTTCACCAATTTTCAGTCATTATTTCTTCAAATTGCCTATGGCACATTCTCTTTCTCTTCTCCTTCTGGAACTCTGATTACATGGACGATTGACCTTTTGATACTGTCCCATAGGCCTCTGAGTGTCTGTTCTTCCCCCTCAACCATTTTCTGTCTTCTCTTGGGATTAATTTCTATTGATCTATTTATATTGATCACTGGCTTGTTCCTTTGTCATCTACATTCTGCCTTAAGTCCATCCAGTGAATTTTTTATTTGTTTCAGATATTACACTTTTCTTTTCTTTGGTTTCAGTTATTATATTTTTCTGCTGCTTCATATATGACACTTTTTTTTTCTTTTGTTTTAGATATTCCTTTTTGAAAAAATTTCAGTGTGGTTCCTACAATGGAGAATTTTATGTGTCAACTTGACTGGGCCACAGTGCCCAAATATTTGGTCAAACATTATTCTCAATGTTTCTGTGAGGACATTTTTTGGATGAAGTTTACTTTTAAATCAGTGGATTTTGAGTAAAGCATATTTCCCTCCATTATGTTGGTGGGCCGCATCCAATCAGTTGAAGACCTAAATAGAATAAAAAGCTGACCTCACCCAGCAAGAGGAAATTCTCCAGCAGCATTGGCTCCTCCCGGTTCTTCAACAGACTCCCTTTGGACTTTACCTGTAATGTCAGCTCATCTCTCAGTCTCCAGCCTGCTAGTCTACTCTGCAGATTTTAACTTGTCGGCTTCCATGATTACATGAGCCAATTCCTTAAAATAAATCTCTATACTTATCTATTTATCTATCTAATGTGTACACACACAGACACACACACAGACAGACACACACACACACATCCTATTGGTTCTGTTTCTCTGGAGAACCCTCATATGGTTCCTTTTTATATTTCTATTTCTCTTCTGAGATTTTATACCTTTACATTTATTGCAAACATATTTTTCTTTAGTCTGTGAACATAGTTATTATAGTTGCTTTAAAATCCTTCTGTACTAATTTCCACATCTTGGTTATCGCAAAGTGGGTCTTTTCTCTTGAAATTTTCTTGATTTTTGGTATGTTGAGTAATTTTGGTATGTTGCTATTGGATCGTATCTTGGACATTGCGAACATCGTGTTGTGGAGACTCTGGATTCTGTTACGCACTTCTGAAGAGTGTTGGTTTATTGTTGCTGTTGCATTAGCAAGCAATTTAACTTGTTTGGATTCAGGTTGGAAACTCTGTTTCTTGGGCAGCAACTGAAATTTCAGTTCAGTTCTTTTATCTTTAGCTGAGCTGCTGTAACTCTGTTCCCAGCGTATGTGGTTCAGACGTCAGCCAGTGATGATTTGGGCAGAGTTACACACAGAAATGGGCTCCCTTTCACTGGCATTCTCCCTTCTGGCATTTTCAGTGGCTGTAGTTGTCCCAAAGTCTGTCTACTGTCTCTCCTCATGCCAGAAAAAACTGTGGGTTTTCTGTTAGAATTTTAGTAGGCTAATCACTCATTCTAGTTTGCCCAGAACTGAGGGGTTCCCTGGGACATGGGCCTTTCAGTGCTAAAACTGGAACATACCTGGAAAAACTGGGTTGGTTGGTCACCCTAAGTTTTAGCCACCCTATAGATTGCAGACTATGACCTGCCCTTGGGATAAAAGGCATAAAGACAAACCTCACCTAGTGACATTCTATTCTTCCAGAATCTGCCTCTTTTTGTCACCTCCCAAAGCCTTCAAGGTTTGTTTTTGTTTTTGTTTTTTTTTTTTTGAGACAGAGTCTCACTCTCTTGCCTGGGGCGAGTGCCGTGGCGTCAGCCTAGCTCACAGCAACCTCAAACTCCTGGGCTCAAGCAATCCTACTGTCTCAGCCTCCCGAGTAGCTGGGACCACAGGCACACGCCACCATGCCCGGCTAGTTTTTCCTACATATATTTTTAGCTGTCCAATTAATTTCTTTCCATTTTTTGGTAGAGACGGGGTCTCGCTCTTGCTCAGGCTGGTCTCGAACTCCTGAGCTCAGAACGATCCGCCCGCCTCGGCCTCCCAGAGTGCTAGGATTACAGGCGTGAGCCACCGCGCCCGGCCTTGTTTTTGTTTTTTTAGCTGTTTTTAGCTGTTATCTGTGGGAGAGGTGGTCCACTAGGAGGTTCCTCAGTCACCACCAGAAACAGATGGCCCTTCAGCCACTCTTACCTAATGTCCTGCAAATGCTGTCCCATGTGCTCTCTTTAGTCTCCATCAGCTCAGCCTCCTCAGCATTCTCTAGAACATTCCTTTCTCATTTTCTCCTTAGCCATCTTCCAAGTCTCTAGTCTTATGAATATGCCTCTCCTAGATGTTCCTTGAAATCCTCACCCCACAAGGCAGGTTCAGTTTGCGTTAGTGGTTGATACCTGTCGACATCAGGAAGCAATTAGTGCCCACGATGTTCGGGCTCTTTTGCATTTATGATCTCATCCTACCCTCATCACAACTCTGCAAGGCAGGCATTACCCTCTCCATACTGTAGACAATAAGCGTAAGAGTCAATAGAGTTATTATCCAAGATCACAAAGCCGGCAAGTGGAAGAAACATAAAGCGAACCTCCTTGTCTAAGTCAGTGTTTCTCCTTTGGTCTGTTCTTACCACCCACGGGAGTCTAGAACAGTGTAAACAGATACTTGTGAATTTTTGGCACCCTGAGTTTTATCTCAGTCGATACTAACTTGTTTCCCTGATTGTCACCACTGTGTTTGGCATTATCCCTTCCTTTTGCATGCAAGGACTTTTATGTCTTGTGCAAAGAGACTGTGGCTGATCACTGCCCAGGTCCTTCTCAGTGGTCGGGTCAATGATCTTTCTAGATAGGGATGGAACTTCTAGGAAACACAAAACCAAACACTTCAACAAAAATTCCCAACACCCACCATGCATGAAACTGTGTGCTAGGTAAGAGCCCACCCCGCCTTTTAAAAATGCAGCCAGGCCAGGCGCGGTGGCTCACGCCTGTAATCCTAGCAGTCCGGGAGGCCGAGGCGGGAGGATCGTTTGAGCCAGGAGTTTTCAACCAGCCTGAGCAAGAATGAGACCCTATCTCTACTAAAAATAGAAAGAAATTGGCTGGACAACTAAAAATATATAGAAAAAATTAGCCGGTACATGCCTGTAGTCCCAGCTACTTGGAAGGCTGAGGCAGGAGGATCACTTGAGCCCAGGAGGTGGAGGTTGCTGTGAGCGAGGCTTGAGCCCAGGAGGTGGAGGTTGCTGTGAGCGAGGCTGACACCACGGCACTCTAACCCAGGCAACAGAATGAGACTCTGTCTCAAAAAAAAAAAAAAAAAAAAATGCAGCCAGTTAAATGGCCTTGCATACATTAAGGGAAGGAGAGTTTTTTCTGAGGAGAAATTCACCAGGCAGAGTTAGAAGAAGAAGATGTGTTCCTGTGAAAGTCTCTCTGTGAAATCATGCTGGTTAATTCCACTGTTTCTTCTTCTCAGCAGCGGGTTAAATATATTCAGAGGGGCCTTGAGGATCTGCCCAGAGGAAAGGAGTAAATGTGGAGGTGCTACACTTAGAAAGAGCTGCCGCGGAAACGAAGCTCATGGGAGGGAACAGGGCTGACTCTGATTTCCAGATGTCGCTTAGGATCATGCTCACCTGGTTGGGTCCCCCCCACTTCTGCCTCGACATTTTATTCTAAACATTTTCAAACATACAGAAAAGGATTGTAGAGTAAACACACATATACCCACCACCCTGGCTCTCTCATTAATATTTTACTTGTTTGACCGTATAGCTACTCGTTTACATATCTCTCTATCAATTCATCTTTTTTAATGCAATTAAACGTGAATTACAGACATCAGTGCCATATAAGTTTCTGAGCTCAAGTCTTCTTTCTCCTCAGGCCGCATAGCCTGTTGGTCTTTACGTTTGTTTTATTTCCACCTCTCTCTCTAAGAGTTCATTTTGATCATAGAGGAGTCCCTCTGGGTTCTTCTTTTCTGGGTCCTCCACATCAGCCTTTCTGCAGCCAGGGACCTGTGCCAAGCAATGCCCAAGGCTCCCTGAAGTGTGCCCAGGGTAGGGAAGTGTGGCTGTGAGGGAGGGCCTCCTCCTCCAGGAAGTCACTTGCACTGCTGGGAGAAGGGTGACGTCAGGGATATGGCTTCAATACCAACACCCGCCCCCACCCCATCACAGACACCAGCACCCCCAGCGCCTACGGCCATGGAAGAGCTGCAGCTGCCACAGTGGTGTAACTTTCGGGATTCCCTCAAAGCGTCTTCTGATCTTGGTGGTGGCTTCCCTTCTATCGTTAGTGACGGGAGGGAAACCATCAGAAATATTTTATGAATAAATTTATTCTTCTGGGCCTTGTACTGAAGATATTCATCAAAAAGAAAATCAGAAGAAAAAATTGCAATGTGGTATGAAAGATCCCTCTTTTCAGGTCTGTCAGTTGATTTTTATTTTGAATGGATTCTGTTTCTTTTTCCTCGTCCTATTGGAGCCATTGCTAACCAAAGCGCCACCAACAACTCACCTGTTCACACAGCACCTTCTCCTCACTTTCTCTGGCTGTATTTTTCTTTCCAATTCTTCTCTATGGGCTTCTTAACTCCATCTCTTCAGTGGCCTCAACTCCATCATTTGTTCTCCAACAGGTGTTTTATTGCATCTATTTAATTTCTGAAATGCTCACTGCTCAAGTGTCTTCATGTCTTTAAATGCCCCAAAGCATTCATAACCAATAGCCCTCCCCTCTCC